>NC_047103.1:11292703-11300203 GCF_902500255.1 Thalassophryne amazonica | reverse complement strand
GTGGGGCACCTGTGACTGGTGCTCACATGCAACCTTGAGGACTTTCGGCTGGGGCGGATAATTGGATGGCGTTCTGCATTTAAGGCATGTGTGGTTCAAGCGGAACTGCCGGGAACTCGACCTTGTGATGTTCGTTTGTGAGACGCTGAGGACCGCGCCTGGGTTTGACACATCGAGCCCGTGAAGCAAGGAAGGGTGAGGACACATGCTGTCAGCACACATCAAAGGTGATTAAGTGTTTGACTAATTGTTGATAGTAACTTGGTGTTTTGTTACACAGTATACTTGAATTGTGATGAGAATTGTGCAGCTTGCTTCTCACTGCTGTGGTATGCGGATAAGTGATCCTCCACCTGTTGTGAGAAGCTGCTCATTTGCATAAAGTTAAAAAGATACAGACCTGAATGTGTTGCTGATAGCGTGTGTCTTTTGAAAGTTATTGTTGTATCTGCTGACTTACCTTACCTCTTCTTTGCTTCACAGAGAGTCAGTTTGTCGTGTCCACCTGGGGAGTGTTTGGCGGTGGTAGTGGGTCCAGGAGCGCCGGGCTTTGATCCTTGCGGGCGCTGGAGAGCGTACCAACAGTCACTCCACCAGAAGGACGCTATTTTTGTTTTTACACCTTTTAAGCACAGCGGGTGAAATAAATATATTGTTTTTGGAACCGCTTTTCTGGTTATTTTTAGCGCTGGGTTCCGTCTGACGCAGGTCCGCTCCTCAACCCGCGTCGACACATAACACATATATATACATACATATATATATACATACATATATATCATTTTTTTTAAGTTCTGGGCAACTAATAATTTAATACTTTATTCTATTCTCTTTATCTATTTATCTATTACAGAATTCAGCTTCCACCACCCCCCACCCCCCCCATCCTGATGATGTCATCAAGAAAGCCTGAGTACAATAATTAGAAAGTGGTCAGAATTCATCTATTACAGAATTCAGCTTCCACCCCCATCCTGATGATGTCATCAAGAACGCCTTAGTACAAAAATGATAAAGTAGTCAGAATTCTAATTCCACCTCCCCCAATTCTGGGGATGCCATCAAGAAAGCTTGAGTACAACAATTAGAAAGTGGCCAGAATTCTAATCCCCCCCTCCGAGCCTGATGATATCATCAAGAAAGCATGAGTATAAAAAGTATAAATTGATCAGAATTCTAATTCCACTCCCCCACCCACCCCAATCCTGATGATGTCATCAAGAAAGCCTGAGTACAACAATTAGAAAGTGGTCAGAATTCTAATCCCCCACCCCGCATCCTGATGATGTCATCAAGAAAGCTTGAGTACAACAATTAGAAAGTGGCCAGAATTCTAATCCCCCTCTCCGAGCCTGATGATATCATCAAGAAAGCATGAGTATAAAAAGTATAAAGTGGTCAATTCTAATTCCACCCCACCCAAACTATAATATGTAGCCCTAAAAACTATATATATTCTGAATCCTCATGACATGGGGAACAAACTGGTACCAATTTTTTTTAAAGTTGAACTCAAAATTACCCCCAAAATAGCCGACTGTGCGTATGAAAGGCAGATTCAAATTTCCAGCCCTGTATATGTGTTGGCCATCTCTGTTTAATTAATCCCTTTCTACGACACACTCAGCACAGCACAGCACACTGATCAAAACAACAACATGCTTAGGCTGAGGCTGTGGGTATGACCAGGCAGATTCACATTTCCAGCCCTTATTATATTGAATCTGTAAAATATAATTACCTGTGGTGTACAACCCAGTACAGTTTAAAGATTTTCTGTCTGAAAACTTTGTATTTTCACCATTTATGACAAGACAGAAAAAGCTGGCAAAATACATAAAGGTTAAAGGTAAGACATCTTTTACTTCCTAAAGACACAATTAAGGGCAACCAATAATTTAATGCCTTAATCTATTCTCTTTATCTTTTTATCTATTACAGAATTCAGCTTTAATCATTACTGCTAGATATAATCTATAGATCTATTACAGAATTCAGCTTTAATCATTATTACTAGAAATCTTAGACAAAAAGAACTTTCACTTTAATTCTTTATGGTTACTGGACCGATGCTTTAATCTATTCTCTTTATCTATTTATCTGTTACAGAATTCTGCTTTAAGCATTATTGCTAGAAATCTTAGACAAAAAGAACTTTCACTTTAATTCTTTTTGGTCACTGGGCAACCAATAATTTAATGCTTTAATCTATTCTCTTTGTCTATTTATCTTTTATGGTTACTGGGCAACCTGACACTCTGGATGACCAGGTCAAGCTGCCCTTTGGTCACACTGTTCATGACATATGTGTTTGTGGCCAAAGTCTTTCCAAACTTCCACCGTAACTACCAGAACCACAACTGGCTGAGCAAGCATGCTATCCTTGCTCCAAATAACTTGGCAGTGGATGACATCAATGCTAAGCTTCTGGCCCAGCTTCCAGGACAGGCCTCCAGCTACATGTCAACTGACACAGTGTCGATCCAGATGAGGTGGTTAAGTACCCATTTGAATTCCTTAACAGCCTGGCACCAGCAGGCCTCCCACCAAACAGCTTGGTGCTCAAAGTTGGTGCACCGGTCATGCTGCTGCAGAATCTCGACCCACCCATGCTCTGCAATGGAATGTGACTCACAATTAAGAAGTTGATGCCAAGAGTCATGGAGGCAACAGTAATGACAGGCAAGGCCAAGGGAGAAGATGTCTTTATACCAAGGATTCCACTTATCCCATCAGACATGCCATTTGAGTTCAGGTGTCTGCAGTTCTCAGTCAAACCCAGCTTTGCAATGTCCATCAAGAAGGCTCAGGGACAGTCCCTTAAGGTGGTTGGACTGAATCTGGCAGAGCCTGTGTTCTCCTACGGCCAGTTGTATGCCGGCTGCTCCAGGGTTGGTAACCCAGAACAGCTGTACATCCACTCACCAGATGGCATGACAAGGAACATTGTCTATCAAGAGGCTCTTCAAAACTAATGGTCAGAAAACACTAAGTGAATTTCATGAAGAAATATTTCTCCATTCTAATATTTACATTTGCTGTTTAAAGCCATTTTATGTTTGTAAAATTGCAATGTAAAAATAGTGAAATGCACCACTACCTCAATTTTGATTCACTGATATTTACATTTACTTTAACCTACCTTTTGTGTGTAATTTTGTTATAAATTTGATTGAAAAACAAAGTCTGCATGAAGGACTTCAAATGTGTTTGTCAAGAAAGATGACTTTAAGCTTGCTTTCAGCTTGTTTTCATCTTGGAATATAATACGTGCCATGGGATTAATACACATGTTGTTGGATTAAACTGGACAGTGTTTGGTACTTTCCCGGAGTAAGTGAGGTAATACCGGACTTTTCCATTGCAGATAGGGAGGCCCACGGAATGAACTCAGTGGTGAAGACGATGGAATATGTCTAAGATGATTCCAACATAACAAGTATGATTAAATGAACTATTAATGTAATAAAAGTAAGAGTTAATTAGAAAAAGTATGTTACGAATAAGTAAAATGAATGATTATATGAGTTGTTTTTCATAAAAAGTGCAGAGTCAGAAGAGGAAGTGAAGAAGTTGGTTTCATAAAGAGTGCAGAGTTAGAGAAAAGAGGAAGTTAGTGATGTCGCAAGCAGAGCAAGAGAAGCTGATGATAAACAACTGATCAAATGATTAAGATGTGGTAAAAATGAAATTAATAATAAGGAATGAAAATGTTGTATATGATCATATGAATTGTTTTTATGTAAAAGAGAGTTGTAATGAAATGATTGAATATGATTGATGTGATTCTAAAGAAATGATTTAAAAAGAATGAATTCTTAGAAAAGCTGAAGTGTTAACAGAAAAGAGGAACTTGAGAAATAAGTTACTGGCAAAGGGCTGCAGATGGCTTCCAGTAAGGGAAGGAGAAGGGAGGAGGTTTTGAGTCACCATCGTCCCCATGGTAACCAAGATCATCTGAACAGCAAAGAGTCAGCACATATATAAACTGTATAACACCAGAAAACGGGGTTATTCATCCAGGGAGAGGTGCTGTTGTCACTTCTCCCCTGCTACGAGGAGATCACAAGACTTGACCATCTTGTGAGCAGCAATTGGAATCGTGGAGTGAGAGGATTGGAGCCATAAGAGATCATTTGAGAGAGTTTTCAACTCCCACTCAGGTCGTCCAGTCACGGAGTAGCAGAGCATTGGAGAATAATCACTGGCCTTAAGTCTGAGTGAGGACGTTTCAACGTTTTCTCTCTCAAGGAACATCACATTATACCAGAATGGATTAGATCAACTTTTGGTTGATTGAAGAAGGAATAAACTCTTATGTGGATTAATTTCCTGAAGGATTACAACATCACACAAGGATCGTGGTCAGCTAACGACTAATAGCTGATGAAGAGGAAATCAAGTTCATCAAACTGGGGATTTTAACATCAAAAACCTCCTTCCATCACTCCTAGAAAAACTGTTAAGAAGTTAATCCAGTCCAATCAAAGTGAGATCAGACAGCATTATTGATCTCTGCCAATCATTATTCTGATTATATTTGAATTTCTGTTGTGAAATTATCATCATATAACCTATTTTGATTATGTTGTCGGCACTTGCAAAACCTGCAATAAATTTCCAAGCATGCAGTTAAAGTATTAAGGCTCGGACATTGGATTTATTGATTCTTCTTAAGGTGTAAAAGTTAAAGTTTATTGGGTGTATAACATCAAAAAGTGCTCTAAAAGGTTAGTCTGGTTTTTAATGAAATTAACGCATCCCGGGGACTCGCTGTACGAGTCACTAAATTTAAAATCTAGCAACATTCCAAGAGCCCTGATCCATAAGAGGAGAGCTGCCGTTTACGGGCGTGGCCGGCTCGTATCCAGGTTCCAGAGGAGGCTATTCGACCAGGGTGCGAGATCAGCGTCAGCGGGGTGGACGTCCGGATGGAGGAAGTGAGAGGCTAGACGAATCTCCTCGCCACCAGCTTGAACAGCCTTTGTGCAGCCCTGCCGGGTAATACCCGTGGAGACACAAAGGTCGGACCCCAGAGATGGAGAGCTGGTTTTAGTACACAAACGCACTCATTGGAGGGTGAGCGTGTGCCGCGTGTATCTAAAGAAAAATAACGAGATCTGACACGTGGCACCCAAACAGGGACCTGACGAAGTGTAGTCGGGTCCAAGGAAGAATCCTGGCCAAAGGAGAGTCTTTGCCACTGGATAGGTGGAAAGCCCCTGAGTAGATCACCAAAGGAGACAGTGTTGTGGAGAGTGTCGGCTGATGGCCTGTATAGGTCCAGTAACGGCTTGAAACATATCTGTTTTCCAGAGGTGTGAAAGTTTGGAGGTGACCACCAGAAGGACGAAGTAAAGACAACAGGAGCAAGTATCCCACGGAGCTGGGATCAAGGACGAGAAGCAGACGTGTCACTGCTGGATCGTATGAACTGGGATGAGAAGCAGACGTGTCACTGCTGGATCGTCTGGACTGGGACGAGAAGCAGACGGGGATAGCCTGCTGGATCGTCACAAAACGACGAGGAAGGGAAGCAGGCGAGGGAGCCTGCTGGATCGGATCGTCAAGAGAGCAGGTATGAGAGTATACCGTGCAAAATGGTGATCTACAAGAGAGAATAGGACCATCAACCCGTGAGGTTCCTGAGGGGAGAAGCGGGGAAAGGAGCAGCTGATTTGGAATTAACCTCTGGAATTAGCGCTGAATAGCCAAGTAGTCTGTCACTCATCCCTGACTCAAGGCGCCAAGAGAGGCTTTGAGAGGCAGACGACTCGAGACGACAAGGACCATAGCTGAAGTCAAGGAGACGACAGTGGTGGAATCGACAATCTCAGCAACCGAGAGAATAAAGGGAGGATAATCATTACGAAACAGTAAGGTTAGTGTTAAAAACAAGCAGTGAAAATATGGCTGAAGAAGAGTCAGGACCCGTAGCAACCCCTGAATCCGAACATGACGAGGAAAAAGAAGTGAATATTCGGCCACACAGAGTGGTATTGTATGGACGAGGATATGATTCTTGGGCAGAAACAGTTCAAAAATATGTCAGAGATCAAAGTGTAGAAACTGATGAAGAAAGTTTCAAAGAAGCTATGGTAGGAACTATACACACATTAGGGATATATTATCCAGGTCAGCATAAAGAGGGGCAGATCCTGGCCGTTTTGGAAAGCCACCAGTCCCAAAGGACAAGACGGGGACCAGAGAGTGGCTTGAGTGGTGGTGCAAACTTCTCGGAGAAGAGTGGAAAAGAGGACAAATCACCACCTTAATAAGTCCTGAGAAAAGTTATGACTCCGTAGTAAAAATGACAGCTGGGTTGTTGGGAGTAGAGACGGTCATGGTTGATGTTAAAGCAAAATCAGCGTCCGTGTATGCTGAGTTTAAGTCCATGGCAGAACGACTAAAGGGGTTAGGAAGAATACTTAAGGAACAATATCCTATAATAGAAGATAGGAATGGAAGTCAGGTCTTCGACACTGAAGACGAGAGCAAGATAGATTTCCAGGCCGAACCCGAACGAAGTGATGAGGAAAACAAGCCAGAGGAAAGTGGAGATGAATTGACATCCCCGGGAGGTCCTAATTCTGGAGCAAATGGTCAAGAATATAAAAGCCCGGACCAGCTCCACACAAGCTTTGACCCGGTGTGGCAAAATTTGCCCTTAGGAAGTGTGAGAGGAACAACCTCAACAGTTAAAAAACAGACAGAATGCTTAGTTGAGCAGGAGAAAAGACGAAGAAGCCTTCAGGGAGTATCTGGACAAATATTCCATCAATCGCCGGAATGTGGGCCCAGAAGCTTGGGGCAGCTTAAATCTGAAGAATGTGCTGCCGGACCGAGTTACCATATTAAAGAGGAAGGGCGCTCGCAGGAGATCTTTAGAAAATCTAAAGCAAAAACCCACCATGTATACATTGAATCTGACTACATGGAGGACTTGAACCCTATGCCCGAAGGAACGAAGAAAATGGTGACCAAGATGGAAGACGGGCATATCATTATTTTGGCAGTCCTTGGGATATAGATGGAGATAGTCTCATTGTCTTCACAAATCACAGACTGAAAATTGCCAACCGAAAATTCCGAGCAAAACTCAAGGAGCGGGCAGGCAAAGAATACCAATAGGAGCTTAAGAACATAAAGGGGAGAAGTCTGGACGGAAAATCGATGGTGATAACAAGCGCACCACGAATGGATTATCATGCACTCATACATGTGCCCTTTGAAAGCTACCCAGGGAGAGAAAATTCAATCGAATACAAGGAGAAAATGTTGAAAACTCTGGGAACAGCTATTGATTTGGCCAAAGAACGCCAGCATCGGCGGGTGGTAATATGTGTGGACGGATTACGATCTGGACATATGACATGGGAAGAGGCAGAGAAGGTTGCCATGGCAGCCGTGAACCTACACATGCGTACCCCAGGAGTATGGGGATCAATGAGAGAAATAGTGGTGGTCACTAGCAATGAGCATCAGCAAGATCGAGTGAGA
>NC_047103.1:11108401-11292603 GCF_902500255.1 Thalassophryne amazonica | reverse complement strand
ACCTCCAGCAGAACCAGGCTCAGGGAAGGGCAGTCTTCTGCTGGGACTGGTTGGGGCTGAGGGAGAGAACCAGGAAAAAGACATGCTGTGGAGGGGAGCAGAGATCAATCACTAATGACTAAATGCAGAGTTGTGCATACAGAGCAAAAAGAGAAAGAAACACTCAGTGCATCATGGGAACCCCCCAGCAGTCTAAGTCTATAGCAGCATAACTAAGGGATGGTTCAGGGTCACCTGATCCAGCCCTAACTATAAGCTTTAGCAAAAAGGAAAGTTTTAAGCCTAATCTTAAAAGTAGAGAGGGTGTCTGTCTCCCTGATCTGAATTGGGAGCTGGTTCCACAGGAGAGGAGCCTGAAAACTGAAGGCTCTGCCTCCCATTCTACTCTTACAAACCCTAGGAACTACAAGTAAGCCTGCAGTCTGAGAGCAAAGCGCTCTATTGGGGTGATATGGTACTATGAGGTCCCTAAGATAAGATGGGACCTGATTATTCAAAACCTTATAAGTAAGAAGAAGAATTTTAAATTCTATTCTAGAATTAACAGGAAGCCAATGAAGAGAGGCCAATATGGGTGAGATATGCTCTCTCCTTCTAGTCCCCATTAGTACTCTAGCTGCAGCATTTTGAATTAACTGAAGGCTTTTCAGGGAACTTTTAGGACAACCTGATAATAATGAATTACAATAGTCCAGCCTAGAGGAAATAAATGCATGAATTAGTTTTTCAGCATCACTCTGAGACAAGACCTTTCTAATTTTAGAGATATTGCGTAAACGCAAAAAAGCAGTCCTACATATTTGTTTAATATGCGCTTTGAATGACATATCCTGATCAAAAATGACTCCAAGATTTCTCACAGTATTACTAGAGGTCAGGGTAATGCCATCCAGAGTAAGGATCTGGTTAGACACCATGTTTCTAAGATTTGTGGGGCCAAGTACAATAACTTCAGTTTTATCTGAGTTTAAAAGCAGGAAATTAGAGGTCATCCATGTCTTTATGTCTGTAAGACAATCCTGCAGTTTAGCTAATTGGTGTGTGTCCTCTGGCTTCATGGACAGATAAAGCTGGGTATCATCTGCGTAACAATGAAAATTTAAGAAATGCCGTCTAATAATACTGCCTAAGGGAAGCATGTATAAAGTGAATAAAATTGGTCCTAGCACAGAACCTTGTGGAACTCCATAATTAACCTTAGTCTGTGAAGAAGATTCCCCATTTACATGAACAAATTGTAATCTATTAGATAAATATGATTCAAACCACCGCAGCGCAGTGCCTTTAATACCTATGGCATGCTCTAATCTCTGTAATAAAATTTTATGGTCAACAGTATCAAAAGCAGCACTGAGGTCTAACAGAACAAGCACAGAGATGAGTCCACTGTCTGAGGCCATAAGAAGATCATTTGTAACCTTCACTAATGCTGTTTCTGTACTATGATGAATTCTAAAACCTGACTGAAACTCTTCAAATAGACCATTCCTCTGCAGATGATCAGTTAGCTGTTTTACAACTACCCTTTCAAGAATTTTTGAGAGAAAAGGAAAGTTGGACATTGGCCTATAATTAGCTAAGATAGCTGAGTCAAGTGATGGCTTTTTAAGTAATGGTTTAATTACTGCCATCTTAAAAGCCTGCGGTACATAGCCAACTAATAAAGATAGATTGATCATATTTAAGATCGAAGCATTAAATAATGGTAGGGCTTCCTTGAGCAGCCTGGTAGGAATGGAGTCTAATAGACATGTTGATGGTTTGGATGAAGTAACTAATGAAAATAACTCAGACAGAACAATCTGAGAGAAAGATTCTAACCAAATACCGGCATCACTGAAAGCAGCCAAAGATAACGATACGTCTTTGGGATGGTTATGAGTAATTTTTTCTCTAATAGTTAAAATTTTATTGGCAAAGAAAGTCATGAAGTCATTACTAGTTAAAGTTAAAGGAATACTCGGCTCAATAGAGCTCTGACTCTTTGTCAGCCTGGCTAAAAGAAACCTGAGGTTGTTCTTATTTTCTTCAATTAATGATGAGTAGTAAGATGTCCTAGCTTTACAGAGGGCTTTTTTATAGAGCAACAGACTCTTTTTCCAGGCTAAGTGAAGATCTTCTAAATTAGTGAGACACCATTTCCTCTCCAACTTATGGGTTATCTGCTTTAAGCTGCGAGTTTGTGAGTTATACCACGGAGTCAGGCACTTCTGATTTAAAGCTCTCTTTTTCAGAGAAGCTACAGCATCCAAAGTTGTCTTCAATGAGGATGTAAAACTACTGACGAGATACTCTATCTCACTTACAGAGTTTAGGTAGCTACTCTGCACTGTGTTGGTATATGGCATTAGAGAACATAAAGAAGGAATCATATCCTTAAACCTAGTTACAGCGCTTTCTGAAAGACTTCTAGTGTAATGAAACTTATTCCCCACTGCTGGGTAGTCCATCAGAGTAAATGTAAATGTTATTAAGAAATGATCAGACAGAAGGGAGTTTTCAGGGAATACTGTTAAGTCTTCAATTTCCATACCATAAGTCAGAACAAGATCTAAGATATGATTAAAGTGGTGGGTGGACTCATTTACATTTTGAGCAAAGCCAATTGTGTTGTATGGATGGGGGGGCCTGGCTGCCTTTTGTTTCTGTCTTCTGTGCTGTCTTTTGTTTTTCCTTCCAGGTGGTACGCGTTTAGGACTGAGTGGCTGTGTGGCTGAGTTTTCAGGACCTCACCCTGATCACCTGAGGCTGATCAAGTGCAGCTCGTCAGGACTCACAGCTGTGGTGCATCTACACGGATATTATCCGAGGGTCGTGGTGGAGTGTGACTAGCGACGGCTTCGCGTCACACTTCGACCGGATAAGAGGTTTAAACGGGAGCTGCAAGAGTGTGTCTGTAATGGGTGAACGCGCACGGCGGAGCTCTGTGGCACGGGTCGCTGAGCTTCCTGTGTTACAGTTGTAGCCCCGTTTCCCCGGGTGAAGATAACTACTGCGTCTGTTGTGTCAGCTCCGGCGTTATTTAGTTGAAGCACATTTTTGGTTGTGTGTTACACACAGCTGCGCACAGAAAAGCAGCTTGAGTTTGTTTTCTCTGTTACCAAAGGGGGTTTTTATTTTCAGCACTCTGGCTCCCTCTGTTGGTGACTGAGTCACATTACCTTTAAGCTCTTAAGTTGGAACAGGTGTGTTCCATTTGTTTGAGCTTAACGGTATACGTCACTTATTAGTTTTGTGTTGGTTCATTTTTTGTGGGTGTTTTTTGAGTTGGTTTTTGTGTGGGATTTTTTACACTATTAGTGTCTGGGGTCGTGACCCTGCAGTCTGTCTGGAGCATAAAAAAGGACCCAAGTCCCTTTGTGTTAGTCTGTTAGTCTTTCTTTTTATTTCTTTTGGTTTCACCTCCCAGGGTTTGATGGGACGGTCCTCTGGGGGGTGATGGGGGGGGGGTAATTGGGTTGTTTTTTTTTTTCTTTTTTGTTTTGTTTTTGTTTTGCCCTCTTTTCTCCTCTGGCTCCAGCCGTGTGAGCCGTATGTGTCGGCGTTGCTGGAGTGGTGCAGTTTGGTTGTGCTGGGCGTTTCCCAGGTAACCTCTGCACCCGGGGGGGGGTGGTATTTTTTTTTTATTCCCTCTCTTCTCCTCTGGCTCCAGCCGTGTGAGCCGTAGGTTGTCGGCGTTGCTGGAGTGGTGCAGTTTGGTTATGCTGGGCATTTCCCAGGTAACCTCTGCACCTGGGAGGGGAGGGGGGGTTGGGGGTATTTTTTTTTTATTCCCTATCTTCTCCTCTGGCTCCAGCCGTGTGAGCCGCAGGTTGTCGGCGTTGCTGGAGTGGTGCAGTTTGGTTATGCTGGGCGTTTCCCAGGTAACCTCTGCACCTGGGAGGGGAGGGGGGGGTTTGGTGTGTTGTTTTTTTTTTTGTTGATTCCCTGTTCCACCTCCGGCTTCAGCGCGCATTTGAGCCGTCTGCCATCGGCGTGGCTGAGGTTTGGGGCAGTGGAATATACCCGCAGCTGGTGGCTGGTTTGGAAGTCGGAGGGGTGGCGCCGTTTTGTGCCGTCTGACATAACCGCTGTTCCACTCCTCCCGGTTGACTTCTGGGGTATAGTCATGGTTGGTGACGCTGGACGTGCTTCCAGTTTCCACTGCGCCGAGGGGGTGGGGTTGGGGTTGTTTTGTTTGTATGTTTTTTTTTTCTCTTTTTGTTTTTCCCCCCAGTTTCCACCCTCAGGGTTTGACTGTGGTGTCCTCTGGGGGGGAAAGGGCTGTGGGTCCATCTAGCCATAGACAGCCGGGGCTGGGTCCGTTGGTCATGAGGGGGGGCGCCTCCTGGGGTTGATGGAACGGTCCTCTGGGAGGCGCTGGGAGTCCCCGTGGGTGACTTTGGATCCCAGAGGGACCTCGGCTGTGGTTATTACTCCTGGAGCTGGCGGGATGTCCTCTGGGGGGTGTTGGTCCCTACATGTCATCCGGGGGGGAGGGGGGTGTTAGCGTTTTTTATTTGCAAGCTTAAGTTTGGGTTGTTTTTCTTTTCTCCCCTTCCCGGGGTTTGATGGAATGGTCCTCTGGGGAGGGGGGGAGGGGTGGTGTTGGTGTTTTTTATTTGCAAGCTTAAGTTTGGGTTTTTCTTTTCTCCTCTTCCCAGTGTTTGATGGAATGGTCCTCTGGGGAGGGGGGGGGGGGGGTGTTGGTGTTTTTTATTTGCAAGCTTAAGTTTGGGTTTTTCTTTTCTCCTCTTCCCCGGGGTTTGATGGGACGGTCCTCTGGGGGGGGGGGGGGGGGGGTGTTAGCGTTTTTATTTGCAAGCTTAAGTTTGGGTTGTTTTTCTTTTCTCCCCTTCCTGGGGTTTGATGGAACGGCCCTCTGGGGAGGGGGGGCGTGGTTTGGTTGTTTGTGTTTGTCTTTTTTGTTTTATGACTAATCAGACTGTAAACATGGTTGGACAAAGGCTGACCGCACAGGTTCAAGAACTCCTGGCCACACCTGTGCTAATTGACTGACAGAAACAAAGGCAAAGATGCAGCCAGAGGAGAAGACATCAACCGTTCTGTTAGATGAAGATTCTGTTGGAAGATGAATGCAGATACGGTTTCCAGCCATGGTCCCTGGAGGGGGGTGTTTCTCCTGGGCCAGGTTTGTGTGGTCGCCGGGAGGCTTCCCGTGAGGGTGGGGTGCTGTTGTATGGCTGGGGGGGCCTAGCTGCCTTTTGTTTCTGTCTTCTGTGCTGTCTTTTGTTTTTCCTTCCAGGTGGTAAGCGTTTAGGACTGAGTGGCTGTGTGGCTGAGTTTTCAGGACCTCACCCTGATCACCTGAGGCTGATCAAGTGCAGCTCGTCAGGACTCACAGCTGTGGTGCATCTACATGGATTGGAGCATGGTGGCATTTAAGTCTGGAGTACACAGTGTGTATTTGCCAGAGACTCGACCTTGTGACCAGACGGGTGAGATCGTCGTCTCGAGAGCCATCTCATCATCAGTGGATGCAGAGAACGTCCAGGTTTGATGCATGGTCTGTGAAAGAGGAGGGGGTGAGGTCTCACGCTCGTCAGCACACTTCCTGAGGTACGTTAGGTTTTGTGACTAACATTTATACAGTCAGTAAATGTGGTGTCCCTCACACCTTATTATATTGAGCTGTTATGTTAGTCGTTTAATCAGCTTCCACTGCAGTTGAGTTTGTGAACAGGGTGTTCCATGCCTGCAGGGAGGGAAGCTGATTAGTAATTAAGCCAGGAAGTGTTTGCTGTTTGTGAACACCTTTGAGCGGTCTCTCTGTGTGTGGAGTGTGGACTCAGATGATGATTTCTTCTTTCACAGACTCGGTTTGTCGCGGCCACCTGGGGGGTGTCGGCGGGGTCCTTGGGTCCAAACAGTTTCTGGCTCCGGACCGTTAGTGCTGCTGGGAGCACACCGCAACTCCACCACGCCAGACCGCGCACTTATTTGTTCGTATTTTCCACATCACTGTTAATTTAGTTATCCTTTGTACCGTGCTCTGCTTATTTCATACTGGGTCCTTCAAACGCTGGTCGGTTCTCCGGGCTGCGTCCGACACATAACAAATTGAGTCTAATAATAGATTAAATGCAGTGTTGAGGCTGTCATTCTCAGCATCTGTGTGGATGTTAAAATCGCCAACTATAATTATCTTATCTGAGCTAAGCACTAAGTCAGACAACAGGTCTGAAAAATCACAAAGAAACTCACAGTAATGACCAGGTGGACGATAGATAATAACAAATAAAACTGGTTTTTGGGACTTCCAATTTGGATGGACAAGACTAAGAGTCAAGCTTTCAAATGAATTAAAGCTCTGTCTGGGTTTTTGATTAATTAATAAGCTGGAATGGAAGATTGCTGCTAATCCTCCGCCTCAGCCCGTGCTACGAGCATTCTGGCAGTTAGTTTGACTCGGGGGTGTTGACTCATTAAACTAACATATTCATCCTGCTCTAACCAGATTTCTGTAAGACAGAATAAATCAATATGTTGATCAATTATTATATCATTTACTAACAGGGACTTAGAAGAGAGAGACCTAATGTTTAATAGACCACATTTAACTGTTTTAGTCTGTGGTGCAGTTGAAGGTGCTATATTATTTTTTCTTTTTGAATTTTTATGCTTAAATAGATTTTTGCTGGTTATTGGTGGTCTGGGAGCAGGCACCGTCTCTACGGGGATGGGGTAATGAGGGGATGGCAGGGGGAGAGAAGCTGCAGAGAGGTGTGTAAGACTACAACTCTGCTTCCTGGTCCCAACCCTGGATAGTCACGGTTTGGAGGATTTAAGAAAATTGGCCAGATTTGTAGAAATGAGAGCTGCTCCATCCAAAGTGGGATGGATGCCATCTCTCCTAACAAGACCAGGCTTTCCCCAGAAGCTTTGCCAATTATCTATGAAGCCCACCTCATTTTTTGGACACCACTCAGACAGCCAGCAATTCAAGGAGAACATGCAGCTAAACATGTCACTCCCGGCCCGATTGGGGAGGGGCCCAGAGAAAACTACAGAGTCCGACATTGTTTTTGCAAAGTTACACACCGATTCAATGTTAATTTTAGTGACCTCCAATTGGCGTAACCGGGTGTCATTACTGCCGACGTGAATTACAATCTTACCAAATTTACGCTTAGCCTTAGCCAGCAGTTTCAAATTTCCTTCAATGTCGCCTGCTCTGGCCCCCGGAAGACAAATGACTATGGTTGCTGGTGTCGCTAACTTCACATTTCTCAAAACAGAGTCGCCAATAACCAGAGTTTGATCCTCGGCGGGTGTGTCGTCGAGTGGGGAAAAACGGTTAGAAATGTGAACGGGTTGGCAGTGTACACGGGGCTTCTGTTTAGAACTACGCTTCTTCCTCACAGTCACCCAGTCGGCCTGCTTTCCCGGCTGCTCGGGATCTGCCAGAGGGAAACTAACGGCGGCTAAGCTACCTTGGTCCGCACCAACTACAGGGGCCTGGCTAGCTGTAGAATTTTCCACGGTGCGGAGCCGAGTCTCCAATTCGCCCAGCCTGGCCTCCAAAGCTACGAATAAGCTACACTTATTACAAGTACCATTACTGCTAAAGGAGGCCGAGGAATAACTAAACATTTCACACCCAGAGCAGAAAAGTGCGGGAGAGACAGGAGAAGCCGCCATGCAAAACCGGCTAAGAGCTAGTAGCTGCGCTAAGCTAGCGGATTCCTACAAACACACAAAGTGAATGATGCGTAAATAATTTAGAGGTGATTCAGCAGAGCGAGTGCTTTAGTTAAGGCACGTGAAGATTACACTGTGAAACAAATCGTTATCTAGGTAACTAGATCAATCTAACTGCGCAGATTAAACAGCTAACAGATACAGCAAAACACCGCTGTGCTCCGGAACAGGAAGTGATACAATACCGCAGTGAGAGCCAACCACCAGTAGAGGCAAGCAAGTGTCTAGCTAGAGGCAGCTCTAGGAAGTCCTAGAGCTGAACCACAAATGATCCAGTGACGGATCTACTTCACATTACACTTCAAAAATTTTCCCATAAGATCCAATTAAGCCACAAGTTGCTTATCTGCAACATAAATCTAATTATATATATATATATATATATATATATATATATAGATACACACTCACACACGTGTGTGTGCAACTCCAATCACGGAGAAACTGACATTTGCCGTTTGGTATGTTTATGTATTTTGGATTCAGGATAAACGCAGCAAAAACGGAAAGTTGATAGGACTAATATTTTTGGAGAAATTAGGGATATTAGTTTTAAAAAAAAACAGTGAACAATGGGTGTTGATATCACCATTAATCAGTCCTTGGCAAGCTCTGAACAAAGGAAATATGTCAACCTTGCCAGTTGTCAAGCATGACATCAACTAAATGTGCCAAATAATTAATACAATTACTCACAAGATGTTTTCATTTTAATTTCCTGCACTTTCAGTTAAAATCATTACAGAAACTTTGCATAATTTATTACTACCCTTAAACGCTACCCGATCCAGAGCCTATGGATCCCCACGTTATTTTTTCTTAAACATGTATCATGAAGCAGATAAGAGCATCTCAGCACACTTAGCTAAGCTGGAACACATTATCGCGTGGAAGCTCTTTCAAATAGGTTGAACTCGATGACACGCTGCCTGTAAGTACCCAAGTACAGAGAAGAACCTTTTCAGAAGAGCCCAAAATAAAATAATCTACCTGTCATAGCTTTCATGCTTCCTCTGTCGACACACCTCTGTGCTTCATTGTCAAACTGTCATTTCACTGCACTACTTTGCTTCCTCTTGAATTCCCCCCCCCACCCAATCCATCTCAGTTTTAGCTTTTCTTCTGCACTGCTGCCAAAGCAAATCCACTGAATAATACTTTTCAATTGTCACTTTTCCATCTGCAGTAGAGACGAGAAAAGAATGAAGAAAAAAAGATTCAGAAACGCCGCATTCATTGACAATAAAACCAGAGTTGCTAGAAAAGCCTTAATGGACCAAACACTGAAGTACGGCCTCTTTCTCCCTCGTGCTCACTTAGCCGTTTGATTACTCACTCATTTATCTTTCCCTCTCATGTCCGGCCTCCTGAATGATTTCTCATCAATTTTTAAAGTTGTTGCCGTTTGCAGCAAATCCAAATCACTGTATGCAAGCTTAAGCAAGACTTTATGATTACAATGCAATTTCACTCTCTTCTAAATTGTATTTATGCAAATTTCATACAATTGCATCACCATTTCCAAACAGTGTGGCAGGGTGTATCTAATAAAAGCTTGTATCCTTCCCAGTACACCTTTCCCAAGACATCATAAACAGAGGGAGGGCAGTAATAATAATTAAGAAGAAAAAAGTACATCTCAGGTTTTATAATCTTTGCGGTGCAAAATCTGCAGCACCTTGTGCCCTGAAAATAAACACTGAAGTACAGCAAAAAAAAGACTGTGTATTTTTCTGAAAATCAGGCATATGCTTTTAAGATATTCCTACAAATGTAATCTGTACAGTACAATGAGAGAATTCATCCATCCACTCCAGACTGTGAATACAATAACTCAAAAGCAATAATAGTGGTGCAGCTTAGCTAAAATTTCCATAAAAATTGTTTAGTTTGTGATAAAAGCATGGAATTTGGGACACATATTCTAAATGAACTAATGTTTATTTTCAGATATGGAGCCATCCTGAAGCCTATACCACATTATTTGTCTGATCACAAGGATTCCAAAAAGGTATAGTTTGGACCATCTATGACTGAATTCCATGGTGTTACAGGGTAAAAGCAGCAAATATGGTGACAAAGGTCAGTTTCAGTTTGTAGAGGGGTCAAAAGTTAAAACTGCTACAATTTTGTTAAAAAAATGATGCAAATTATTGGTTGAATTAATAGCATTTTAAAAAGGAATAGTTGACACCATCTGGCATGCTTAGTTATCATGTTACGGGGTAACATATGTCATATGTCATAGAATCCAATGGATGTCGACCTTGTTTGACCTTTACTTTGGAAACCAAGCATTCAACAGAGTCAAAACTAGTCCATTTATTAATCCTTTTATTTCAACCAATAATTTGCAATCCCCCAGGCAATAACTGTTTGGCTGGGGGATTGGCAACCCCCCCTTCCCCCAGGCAAACAATGGGTCCAAAAGTAACTGTCTACTGCAGCCACCTGAAATGTGCAGGCATCCCCTTGACCGCTTCGAGTTTGTGGAGATTTTCAACACTGAGGCACCTGTGTGTTGAATTATGCACAAACACACCACATGGCCAAAATGTCATAGCTGACGTTTTGTCATCATGCAATTTATACTCCACATCTTAGTCTCCCTAAACAATCTGTAGCTTAAAACCGTCGCACCAGCAGCACCCAGGGACACGCACGTTGGACAGCACCCAAAGACATGTACCTTAGGACACTGATTAGCATCCAAGTCTAACAACCATACAATAAGAAAGAAAGCATGCAGGACAAAAAAAACCTGGACCTTTGTTCTCCTGCAAAGCTATCTGCATTGTCAACCAGCTCTGTCCAGTCATTTCATGTCTGTACAAAGTCTACTCT
Source organism: Thalassophryne amazonica (assembly GCF_902500255.1). NCBI lineage: Eukaryota > Metazoa > Chordata > Actinopteri > Batrachoidiformes > Batrachoididae > Thalassophryne > Thalassophryne amazonica. The sequence continues at coordinate 11,282,058 of NC_047103.1, read as the reverse complement.
GGCATCACTCTTTCTGAAAGTATGTGGACCCAGAGACATGAATGTCACTGCAGAGATAAGTGAATATCTGTACAAGTTTTGTTGGAGCTACATGCTGGATGGATGATGGAAATTAGGAGCAGGTGCGGCTGAATCTACATGTAGCTTTTCTGCCACCTGAAGGACATGTCTGTGATTATTGCAAGAACTACTACAATGTTCTATTTTCTGGTTTACCACAGTCCAGCATTAGGGCTCTCCAATTGGTTCAAAATGCTGCAGCCAGACTTTTGACACGAAGCAGAAAATTCAACCACATTACACCTATTTTGGCATCCCTTCACTGGCATCTTGTCCCAGTGAGATCAGATTTTAAGGTTCTGCTACTACTCTGCTTGTTAATATTTATGTTCACATTCACTGAAGAGAGAAATTACATTAAAAATTAAATAAAACCTGTAATATAAAAGAGGATCTCAACTGTCTACTCTGAAGTTACAGCAGATATAGGCCTAGAAAGTCTACACACCCTTGGGCTTTTACAAATTTAAGTTTTATTCTATGCTATTCACCTCCCCCTCCACAAAACAAAAAGATCCACTGTAAACTCAGACCAAAACAAATATTTTTGTCGTGTGTGTGTGTGTGTGTGTGTGTGTGTGTGTGTGTGTGTGTGTGTGTGTGTGTGTGTGTGTGTAGTGAGGCTTCTCTTTATTAAAATTTCTTAAAATTATCCCCTTTAAACTCAAACTAAAAATCTTTTTTTTTTTGTCATTTTAAAAACAAATAAGTAAATAAATGCAAAAAATTCAGGCTTTTCTATATTGAATTTGGTAAAATGATCCCCTTTAAAAAAAATCAAACCATCCTACCAAAACAAATCTCTACAACAGGATAAATTAAATAAAAATTCTGAAACCAAACTAATGGTTTGCATAAGTAATGGCACCCTTTAATATCACAAGTAAATCATCACTTTTACAACAACTTTTCCCAAAGACAAGTCAGGAGACAATACATTAACATTTCCAAATCACTGAAGAGGTCTTATTTCATATCAGTCACTATGTCATTACAACATACATTCAGATCCCTTTTTCCTTCTTCTAGGATTCCAAAGAACACCATCTTTGTCGGTGCAATTGTAAAATCAGGGATAGACAAGGCCCACTTTTTGCCACTGACCAACAGGGCTCATAGCTTTGAGAGGTTAGTGGTCCCACCAAAATTTTACTGGCCCCAGTGTATGTGCACAACGCAAACTACAGCCGCTGAAATTTTTAAATGTTGATGCAATTTCATATATTCTAAGGCTAAAATTAATAAACACTATGACGGCACAAAATTGCCATTAGTTTACAACTTTTTTGCATTTCAGTTTTTGTTTGAACATGTTTATATTTGAACTTACTTTGTACATAACTTTTTGTGTTACTTACTTACAAGTTATTCATCATTTAGCATGTCAATAACAATTGTGCAGAATAACATTAACCTGTTATTTTTGCTTCAGATTTTCATGATTTTTTATTTATTTAATTGGAGCTGACTTTGCGTGCATCTACTGATTTAAGTTATTTTACTTACCATTTAGGTGTTGTGAATGAATTTTTAAGTTGGAACTGACCTTTTTCCTGGCTACTCTGCAGGTCTGGGTGGTAGTAATTTAAAAATATTAGAGTTTCATTCATTCAAAGTGTTCTGTTCTGTTTGCATCTTCATTTCCTGCAGCTTACAGCACCGAGAATTTAAAGATCCTCAAGAAGACTGCCGAAGATCGCTTACGGAAAAGGCCGAATGCATGCTCCACTTCTTCTTTTGATTTTATTGGCGGTTTGTAAATTAACATGGTGCATTACTGCCACTAACTGTTTGGGTGTGGAGCATTAATGGATTCTGACAGATGCTATATTAATAAGGAATTATGGAGATGAGGGAGAGGAGAAAAAAGAGTGGGGGAAATTACACTGAACTACATTCTCTTGAATAACCCTGTTTAATGCATACTCCACACATGGACAACATACATTTCTTTGACCTGAAATCTTGTTTCAGGTCAAAGAAGTGTGCGTGAGACTGTGGGAGCGTGGTGCGAGACAAAAGCTAACATGGTGGACTTGCAGGAGTTTGATGACACAAAGATGTGAAGAAATTTGACTTTGCTGCCGGAAAAAATAAATGGAATTTTGCAAATATTTGTAGTGGCCCAAGTTGGCCATCTTTTTATAAAATGTACTGGCCCGAAAGTGGGCCAAATTGCCACCAGGCCAGCGGGCAAATGGCACTGTCAAGCTCTGAAAATGGCACAACAGTTGCAAAGAGGGGGGAAAAAATTGCTTCTGAGGACATGAATTATTTGAGTTTGTCAAGAAATAATTTCAGCCTGAAAGACTACCTACTGTGGTTTTAGACTTGGCTGTTAAAGTGTGGAAAAATGTCCTACGGGTGTGTGACTTTGTTGCTGCAGCTGGCTTGATGTTGTTGGAAAGTTCACATCACTTGAAGGTCATCTCCAATATGAAAGTCACGCCAAGCGGTGTATAGTAAAAGAAAAAAGAAAATGGAAAGATAGATAAGAAGGGAGGGCATGAGGCGAGGAGGAGAAAGAGGAGGAGTAGATTTGTCAGTCTTGTTTCTTAATTGGCTGGAGGTGTACAGAGAACAAAGACAAACCCAACCAACCACAAGTTTTCAGATAATCCTCCCCCCAACACACACACACGTGCACAAGGAGGGATGTGGCCTTTCGTGCACTTGACTCAAAGAAATGTCACCGAGGGATTCTTTTAAAAATGCCAGACAGCATAAACACCACACACACACACACACACACACACACACACACACACACACACACACACACACACACACATATTCCAGGAATAGGCATTTTTTATAATGCAGACATCCAGGGGCTTTTTCCCCCTGGATTTTCCACTGAGGGTTTGGATCAGGGGTTTTCAAAGTGTGGGAGAGTGAGCGCCCCCTCAGAGAACAAATGAATAGCTGCCCCCCCCCCCCCCCCCCCACGACACACATACACACAATTTCAACATCTTCGTGTGTTTCTTATTCTTTTACACATTAAACATATTTTAAATATATTTGTGTTTTTAAGGAACTGTCTATGCATTTACACATTTTACAGCCTTTAAAACGTTTTCCACATATTTTTAAAGAACTTTCTATTCTTTCACACATTTTACACCGTTTTCAAACATATTAAACATGTTTTTTTTTTTAATTCTATTCTTCTATTTTTACCTTTTGTCATATTTTAAATACCATTTTTAACATTTAAACATCTCGGTGTGTTTTTAAACATCTTTGACATAACTAACTTTTGACATAACTTTTTGCATTTACGCAATATCTCTAAAATCAGAAAGGTCTTGTCTCAGAGTGATGCTGAAAAACTAATTCATGCATTTATTTCCTCTAGGCTGGACTATTGTAATTCATTATTATCAGGTTGTCCTAAAAGTTCCCTAAAAAGCCTTCAGTTGGTTCAGAATGCTGCAGCTAGAGTGCTAACAGGGACTAGCAGGAGAGAGCATATCTCACCCGTGTTGGCCTCTCTTCATTGGCTTCCTGTTAATTCTAGAATAGAATTTAAAATTCTTCTTCTTACTTATAAGGTTTTGAATAATCAGGTCCCATCTTATCTTAGGGACCTCGTAGTACCATATTACCCCATTAGAGCGCTTCACTCTCAGACTGCGGGCTTACTTGTAGTTCCTAGGGTTTGTAAGAGTAGAATGGGAGGCAGAGCCTTCAGCTTTCAGGCTCCTCTCCTGTGGAACCAGCTCCCAATTCAGATCAGGGAGACAGATACCCTCTCTACTTTTAAGATTAGGCTTAAAACTTTCCTTTTCGCTAAGGCTTATAGTTAGGGCTGGATTGGGTGACCCTGGACCATCCCTTGGTTATGCTGCTTTAGACGTAGATTGTGGGGGGTTTCCCATGATGCACTGTTTCTTTCTCTTTTTGCTCTGTATGCATCACTCTGCATTTAATCATTAGTGATCGATCTCTGCCCCCCTTCACGGCATGTCTTTTTCCTGTTTTTTTCCCTCAGCCCCAACCAGTCTCAGCAGAAGACTGCCCCTCCCTGAGCCTGGTTCTGCTGGAGGTTTCTTCCTGTTAAAAGGGAGTTTTTCCTTCCCACTGTTGCCAAGTGCTTGCTCATAGGGGGTCGTTTTGACCGTTGGGGTTTTTCATAATTATTGTATGGCCTTGCCTTACAATATGGAGCGCCTTGGGGCAACTGTTTGTTGTGATTTGGCGCTATATAAGAAAAAAGTTGATTGATTGATTGATTAACTAACACATTTTAACATAAATAATATGACTTAAACTTTTATACATATTTAGTCTCTAATCTAGTCTCCCCTCTTGTTTAGTGAGAGCAATGAGTCTGGGTCTTTGACGAGGACAGGCGGCTGATGTAGGGATGCACTGTGGAGAGGAGCTAACGAAGATCATCCTCTACTTTCTTCTTTTTTTGGTTGCACTGTCCTGTACAGGTGAATAAAAGACTGTGGCTTCATTCTTTATACAGACAGCATAAGGCTGACAGATTTATCAATATAATTATATCATCAGTGGGATGTTTTGAGATAATGTCTGTTTTGTAACCACTGGGGAATTATTTGCACACACCATCATATCTTCACAACCCATCTTGGATCTGTAATGGTTCGCAAACACGTCTGAGTAAACATTTATTCCAGTGGCTGCTTCAAAAGCTCTCAGAGCTCCTGATCAAGAGCAACTGTCTCTTGACTGATGATGGTCTTTGTGTGTTATTGATTTCTGAACAAGCACAGAAGTTGTACAAGCATAGAAAATCAACAACACTTTGGTAAGCCTATACTGTGCGAGCTGTGCAAACCGACACATAGCCATTTCATTACGACACATTCACGCCAGTGTGTTAACGGAAACATTCAATGAGGCTAACAGACGGCAACACCTTAAACCATGCACATGTGGCGAAGTTCTTCTGACTAAACATCAGAAATGTGATCACTGTGCTACTCGGCGCACAGGAAGAGTTAACTTAAAATATCAATCATGAGGAAGAGTTTGTCCAGAATTCACACAGAGTTCGAGTGAAGCTATGCTGAGATGCTACAGGCCATCCAAAGCCGAGGGAGTCCAATTTAGCTATAGAAAGAAAAAAAAAACTGGCTCCTCTCAACATCTGTAGCCAAGTGGTGTTCCTGCAGGCAGCATGGTATCTTAGTGGTTAGCAATGCTGCCTCACAAGACTAGGGATGGGTACTGATACGATTTTATCGATATTGATACCATTATCAATTCCACTTATTGATCTGATTCCTTATTGATTCCCTTATCGATACCTCTTGTGAATTTTCTGTGTACTAAAAGTAGGCTTTACAGGTTTTCTATGTCAACAACATTTTATTGAGTCTTAAAGTAAATAAATATGAAATTGGTAACTAGATCCTTAAACACTGGACATAATAAACTCTACATGGTGGATCCTTGATCTCTGGACATAAATAGAAATAAACAAAATCTGTAGTTTTGTCAAAAGCATTTCCTTTCAGATATTACTGGCATGAATGTCTTTCCATATATCTGAGCTAAGCTCTTGCAGCTGTGCTGTGCTGCACGCCAGGATGTAATTCATAAAGAATGCAGGACGTCTCATGTTGGGAGGAAAAAAATATTTAGTGGATTGCAGTTTGTCTGTATTACAGTGTTTGGAAAGAGGTGTCATTTTATTTAAAGTGGCAATTCGTTTTGAAGTTATTAATTCCGACCGGATTCTGTCTCGGCAGAGACTGGCTCAGCGTTTGGAGCTGTGCCAATGGAATGGAGGACGATTTTCATTTCTTGACTGCAACAACACAAGAGTCCCAGTTAGTGACTTTAATGCACACAAAATGACTCACGATTGACATATTTTAATGGCTTTGAGAGGAGTTAGGAAGCGTTCTTGCCACTTCTGAAGAGCAGCGAATCAAAGAACCAATGAGCCATTGGATCAAAGCACTGCTTCATTGGTTCACACGTTAAAGTGGAGTCACGCTGCAGAAGTGGTTGATTACAGAGCCGCTGCAGGGTCTGTAATCAACGTAAAGAAATTATCATTTTCCTGACAAACACCGTCAAAAACAATGGCCGCTTTGAAGGGCTGACAAGGGAATTGTTAAGCAAAAAGGCTATTGATGGATCTAATCAATTCTTAATGATACCCGAAAAGAACCACAGAATTGAAGGTAAGTAAAAGCAGATTTACTGTCCACAAAAAATGCACAGTTCAAAACCTGGTGACAAGCTTGGCCAAAACAGGCATAGGGGTGATCAGTCCAACAGAAAACAGTCGTGATATAGGAGTGCAGCAAATTTGGCCACAGACATATCTTTACAGAATAAAAAGTTGCCTGTCTTCATTCTGGGTGAGTTTAATCACTGCCACCTGTAGCAGGCGTTGCCTGGATATTATCAGTACATCAAATGTGGCACTCGGAAGGACAAAGTTCTGATCAAATGTTTTGGAAACATAAAAAGTGCTTATAGAGCAAAGGCACTTCCTCCACTTGCAAACTCAGATCATGCCACTGTCCAGCTGATGCCTACATACAAAACTGTGCTCAAGTCATCAAAGCCACAGCACAAATCTGTGCTGATGTGGACTGAGGACAGTGAGGAGACACTGAAAGCATGTTTTTCTTGTACGGACTGGCGTATCTTTCACAAGTTGGAGTTAAATGAAGCCACAGAAACTATTACAGACTATATAAATTTTTGTGTAGACATTGTTGTATCAAAGAAACAAATTACACACTTTGCTAATAATAAGTTTTATATAACTAGTGAAGTAAAAAAACAGCATAAACAAAAAGCAATTGGCTTTTAAAAACAAGGACAGAATAGCAGCAGCTGTAGCCCAAAAGGGACTAAATGTTGTGCTTAAAAATGCAAGAGGAAAGGCGCGCAAACACTTGGAAAGGAGCCTAAGCTCCATGGACAGTAAAAAACTTTGGGACTCAATGAAGAGGATTACAGGCATGAACACAAACAAACAGCACTTGATAACTATGAATGATGAGGAATTTGATAACAGTTTAAATGATTTTTTTTTTCTGAGGTTTGACGTTGGAAATGACATGAATTTTGCTTTTAGTTTTGATTTAATGGTGGACACTGATATTAAAATTTTTGACATTGACTTACAGGAGACTCAAGCTATTTTTAGCAAAGTCTTCAGTAAAAAAAGGTGCTGGTCCAGATGGCCTGTCAGCCTTCCTTCTTAAAAACTGCGCAGAGCGGCTAGCTAAAGCCTTTTGCCCTATTTTTCAGTTGTCTGCCACGAGCTGTTTAGTCCCACGGTTCTGGAAAAAGTCAATTATTACACCTATACCACAAATTTCTTGCCCAACCACAAACAACGATTATAGACTTGTGGCCTTGACAAGTATTGTCATGAAATTGTTGTGTGTTGGGGGGGTGTGGCTGGACATTTTGGTGTTCTTTTCTTTTCTTTGCTCTCCAGGTGGTATGCAAACTGATTTATTGTCTGTGGAGAAGGTGCTGGCAGAAGAGTCCTTCACCCTCATCAACATGATGTGCAGCACCTGTGGATGGTGCTCACGTGCAACCTTAAAGACTTTCAGCTGAAGCAGATAATGAGATGGCGTTCTGCATTTAAGTCATGTGTGATTCAAGCAGAATTGCCGGGAACTCGACCTTGTGATGTTCGTTTGTGAGACGCTGAGGACCGCGCCTGGGTTTGACACATCGTGCCTGTGAAGGAGGAAGGGTGAGGGACACATGCTGTCAGCACACATCAGAGGTGATTGATTATCTAAATAATTGTTAACAGTAACTTGGTATTTTGTTACGCAGTATATTTGAACTTTGATGAGAGTTGTGCAGCTCGCTTCTCACTGCCGTGGCATGCGGACTGATGATCCTCCACCTGTTGTGAGAAGCTGCTCATTTACATAAAGCTTGAATTCGGACCTGAATGTGTTGCTGATAGTGTGTGCCTTTTGAAGGATATTAGTTGTAGCTGCTGACTTACTTCACCTTTTCTATCCTTCGCAGAGTCGGTTTGTCGTGTCCACCTGGGGGGTGTTTGGCGGTGAACGTGGGTCCAGAAGCGCCGGGCTTCGATCCTTTTGGGCGCTGGAGAGCGTGCCATCCTTCACTCCGCCAGACCGACGCAGTTTTTGTTTGTACACTTTGTTATGCACCAAAGAGGGAAAAAAATTGTTTTGTTATTGGAACCGTTTTCTGGTTATTTTAGCGCTGGGTTCCGTCAGACGCAGGTCCGCTCCTCAACCCGCGTCGACACATAACAGAAATGCTTCAAGAAAATTATGGTGAACAGGTTGAAATCAGAAGTGTCTCCTCATCTGGACCATCTGCAGTTTGCATACAAAGAGGGTATTGGCACTACTGATGCCATTGTTAGCATGTCTCATATGATCTGTAAACATCTAGAAAAGTCAGATGCTTATGCACGTGTTCTATTTGCTGACTTTACATCAGCTTTTGATACAGTCCGTCCTTACAGGCCAGTCTAGTATCGCACTCTTTTACTACGAAGCCACGCTGTTGTAACACACGCAGAATGCGCCACACATTTTCAATGGGCGACAAGTCTGGACTGCAGGCAGTCCAGTCTAGTATCCGCACTCTTTTACTATGAAGCCACGCTGTTGTAACACGTGCAGAATGTGGCTTGGCATTGTCTTGCTGAAATAAGCAGGGACGTCCCTGAAAAAGACGTTGCTTGGATGGCAGCATGTGTTGCTCCAAAACCTGGATGCACCTTTCAGCATTGATGGTGCCATCACAGATGTGTCAGTTGTCCATGCCATTGCCAACTTACAAACCCCCATACCATCACAGATACTGGCTTATGAACTTTGCACTGTTAACAATCTGGATGGTCTTTTTCCTCTTTTGTCTGGAGGACACAACGTCCATGATTTCCAAAAACAATCTGAAATATGGACTCATCAAAGCACAGCACACTTTTCAACTTTGCATCTGTCCATTTCAAATGAGCTTGGGCCGAGAGAAGGCGGCGGCATTTCTGGATGTTGTTTGATGTGTGGTTTTCACTTTGCATGGTAGAGTTTTAAGTTGGACTTGTAGATGTAGCAACAAACTGTGTTAACCGACGATGGTTTTCTGAAGTGTTCCTGAGCCCACACGGTAAGATCCTTTACACAATGATGTCAGTTTTGAATGCAGTGTCGCCTGAGGGATTGAAGGTCACAGGCATTCAATGTTGGTTTTCAGCCTTCCCGCTTAGGTGTAGAAAGTTCTCCAGATTCTCTTAATCTTCTGAATTATATTATGGACTGTAGATGATGGAATCCCTAAATTCCTTGCAGCTGAACATTGAGAAACATTGTTCTTAAACTGTTGGACTATTTTTTCATGCAGTTGTTCACAAAGTGGTGATCTTCGCCCCATCTTTGCTTGTGAAAGGCTAAGCCTTTTGGGGATGCTCCTTTTGTACCCAATCATGAGACTCACAATTAGTCTCCTCATTTCGCAGATGCTTATTGAGTGTTGTTCAAAGGAAAGGTGATGTAACACAGTGGTAAACATACTACTGTCCCAGATTTTTAAGTTTATCAGTTTGAACATTAAATATCTTGACTTTGTGGTGTATTCAATTGAATATAGGTTGAATAGGATTTGCAAATCATTGTATTCTGTTTTTATTTACATTTCACACAACATCCCAACTTCATTGGAATTGGGGTTGTAGATAGTTCAGTTCAGAAAGTCAGAGGACGTCCAGACACCAACAGGATTCTCCCTACAGATAACAGCTCAATAAACCTAGAATTTCAACCAACCAGATGACAAAAGATCAAAGGTCATAAAAACAACCAACATTGGGATGGAACCACAGTGCCACCTGGAGGAAAAACACAGACTCTTCAATACACAAATATACTTTCTTTTAACAAGAGGGAATTGTAATTTCTTTTTACTGTTGTTATAATTAACCAAAGACAAAAGTTATATTCCAATTTAATCCGTTACATGTTTCTTTCATGTGATGTTATGAGTATTCCTTTTATAACTCTGGGTGCATGTTTAAATGTTATTTGTTGAATTAATGAATTTTCATGGTGAAACCTGTTTCTGTTAATCACTTTCATTTTCTATGATGGATTTAGGAAACATCTTATATTTTGTTAGCCAAAGAAGAAATAAGATATATGTCATTCATTGTATCTGTCATTGCTGATGAATTAAACATGAATATTATCTGTTGCTGGGAAACAGCAACAAAGTAATTTATCATCATTTTATATATGAAATGATTTTTATGCACTGCATTTACTGAGATAATGTGGTAACGGTCTTCTGGGGATTAATTAATGGTTGTTTGTGAATTCCTATGTGGACTGTTATTACAACCCCAATTCCAATGAAGTTGGGAAGTTATGTAAGATGTAAATATAAACAGAATACAATGATTTGCAAATCGTCTTCAACCTATATTCAACTGAATACACCACAAAGACAAGATATTTAATGTTCAAACTGATAAACTTTATTGTTTTGTGCAAATATTTGCTCATTCTGAAATGGATGCCTGCAACACGTTTTTCAAAAAGGCTGGGACAGTGGTATGTTTACCACTGTGTTACATCACCTTTCCTTCTAACAACACTCTATAAGTGTTTGGGAACTGAGGACACTAACTGCTGAAGATTTGTAGGTGGAATTCTTTCCCCTTCTTGCTTGCTGTACGACTTCAGTTGTTCAACAGTTCGGGGTCTCCGTTGTTGTATTTTGTGCTTCATAATGTGCCACACATTTTCAATGGGCAACAGGTCTGGACTGCAGACAGGCCAGTCTAGTACCTGCACTCTTTTACTACGAAGCCACGCTGTTGGAACACATGCAGAATGTGGCTTGGCACTGTCTTGCTGAAATAAGCAGGGACATCCCTGAAAATGACGTTGCTTGGATGGCAGCATGTGTTGCTCCAAAAGTTGGATGTACCTTTCAGCATTGATGGTGCCATCACAGATGTGTAAGTTGTCCATGCCATGGGCACTAACACACCCCCATACCATCACAGACGCTGGCTTTTGAACTTTGCCATGCTAACAATCTGGATGGTCTTTTTCCTCTCTTGTCTGGAGGACACAATGTCCATGATTTCCAAAAACAATGTAAAATGTGGACTCATGAGACCACAGCACACTTTTCCACTTTGCGTCTGTCCATTTCAAATGAGCTCGGACTCAGAGAAGGCGATGGTGTTTCTGGATATTGTTGATGTTAGTTAGTTTATTAAGATCCCCCCATTAGCCACTGAAAATCAGTAGCTATTCTTCCTGGGGTCCTTTAAAATTCATTACATTCATTTTTCAATACATACACATACACACACGCACACACACTCCTTAAGTATGAAAGCCCATTGTTAACTCTAAACTCATGAACTTCCACTTCCATTAAAATCAAATCTGAAATGTGATGTGTATATATATATATATATATATATATATATATATATACACACACACACATACATACATATATACATATACACACACACACACATATATATACATACTTACATATACACACCTACACATATACATACACATACAACCCCCGGCAATAATTATGGAATCACCGGCCTCGGAGGATGTTCATTCAGTTTTTTAATTTTGTAGAAAAAAAGCAGATCACAGACATGACACAAAACTAAAGTCATTTCAAATGGCAACTTTCTGGCTTTAAGAAACACTAGTCTGCGTTAGTCTGCATCTAAAAAGGAGTGATCACACCTTGGAGAGCTGTTGCACCAAGTGGACTGACATGAATCATGGCGCCAACACGAGAGATGTCAATTGAAACAAAGGAGAGGATTATCAAATTCTTAAAAGAGGGTAAATCATCACACAATGTTGCAAAACATGTTGGTTGTTCACAGTCAGCTGTGTCTAAACTCTGGACCAAATATAAACAACATGGGAAGGTTGTTAAAGGCAAACATACTGGTAGACCAAGGAAGACATCAAAGCGTCAAGACAGAAAACTTAAAGCAATATGTCTCAAAAGTCAAAAATGCACAACAAAACAAATGAGGAACGAATGGGAGGATACTGGAGTCAACGTCTGTGACCGAACTGTAAGAAACCGCCTAAAGGAAATGGGATTTACATACAGAAAAGCTAAACGAAAGCCATCATTAACAGAAAAACACAAGGTTACAATGGGCTAAGGAAAAGCAATCATGGACTGTGGATGACTGAATGAAAGTCATATTCAGTGATGAATCTCGAATCTGGGTTGGGCAAGGTGATGATGCTGGAACTTTTGTTTGGTGCCATTCCAATGAGATTTATAAAGATGACTGCCTGAAGAGAACATGTAAATTTCCACAGTCATTGATGATATGGGGCTGCATGTCAGGTAAAGGCACTGGGGAGATGGCTGTCATTACATCATCAATAAATGCACAAGTTTACTTTGATATTTTGGACACTTTTCTTATCCCATCAATTGAAAGGATGTTTGGGGATGATGAAATCATTTTTCAAGATGATAATGCATTTTGCCATAGAGCAAAAACTGTGAAAACATTCCTTGCAAAAAGACACATAGGGTCAATGTCATGGCCTGCAAATAGTCCGGATCTTAATCCAATTGAAAATCTTTGGTGGAAGTTGAAGAAAATGGTCCATGACAAGGCTCCAACCTGCAAAGCTGATCTGGCAACAGCAATCTGAGAAAGTTGGAGCCAGATTGATGAGTACTGTTTGTCACTCATTAAGTCCATGCCTCAGAGACTGCAAGCTGTTATAAAAGCCAGAGGTGGTGCAACAAAATACTAGTGATGTGTTGGAGCGTTCTTTTGTTTTTCATGATTCCATAATTTTTTCCTCAGAATTGAGTGATTCCATATTTTTTTCCCTCTGCCTGGTCTAAAAAAGTAACCGTTACTGACTGCCACAATTTATTTTCCTGATTTCTTATAGTGTTTCTTAATAATTTTTGCCAGGGGTTGTATATGTATATTACAACCCCTGGCAAAAATTATGGAATCACCGGCCTCGGAGGATGTTCATTCAGTTGTTTAATTTTGTAGAAAAAAAGCAGATCACAGACATGACATAAAAATAAAGTCATTTCAAATGGCAACTTTCTGGCTTTAAGAAACACTATAAGAAATCAAGAAAAAAGATTGTGGCAGTCAGTAATGGTTACTTTTTTAGACCAAGCAGAGGAAAAAAATATGGAATCACTTAATTCTGAGGAATAAATTATGGAATCACCCTGTAAATTTTCATCCCCAAAACTAACACCTGCATCATATCAGATCTGCTCGTTAGTCTGCATCTAAAAAGGAGTGAACACACCTTGGAGAGCTGTTGCACCAAGTGGACTGACATGAATCATGTGATCGAAGTAACATACATTTACTTTTCTCTGCATTAATTACTAGCTTATTATTTTGAATCCACTGTGCCACTACTGCCAACTTGTCATTTAAGATGTTACTGAGTTGTTGGTGCAGATGCATACAATGTTGTGTCATCTGCATATATCGCCATAGTTGCATGTTTTAGTACAAATGAAAAATCATTGGTGAATATAGAAAATAACAGGGGTCCCAGACAACTGCCCTGGAGCACTCCACAACTCATTACCTCAATCTCAAAATAGCTACCACTGAAATAAACTTTATAGAAAAAAAAACTTTATAGTCTCTACTTAGTCTTACTTAAATAACTTTTAGTTAATTTTAAAGCTGATGACTCAAATCCATAGCAGCTCAATTTATTCAATAAAATATTGTGATCCAACACATCAAAAGCTGCACTTAAATCTAAGAATACAGTGCCTATAAGATTTTTATTATCAATTTCATGTAGCCAATAATCTGTTATTTGAGTGAGTGCAGTTGAAGTGGAATAACATTTTTTATATGCATGCTGATAAATAGTATTTAGCCCATTAACTGAAAAATATAATTGGATTTGGTCATATGCCACCTTTTCCATAATTTTACTTATCATAGGTAATAAACTTATTGGTGTACTATTTTTATCTGATAATGGTTCCTTGTAGTTTTTAATAAGAGGGATTATTTTTGCAGTTTTCCACTGTGTGGGAAAAATGCCTTTAGTTAAACTTAAATTTATTATGTGAGAAACTGGTAAGTCAATTATATGAGCCACCATATTTATTAATTTAGTTTCAAGGTTATCAATACCAGCTGGTTTATCCTTACTTTTTAGGAGTAATTCTTTAATTTGATTTTGTGTGACTTTATTCAACTTAAATTTGCTTTCTTTCTCCCTCATAATATACTTCCTTATTAGTTTATAAGAAATATTTTCATCGTGTACTGGTCCCATGTCATTTCTTAATTTCTCAATTTTATCTTTAAAAAACTGACTCAAATAATTTGCAATGTCTTTTGGCGTAGATAAAAAAAACACCATTTGATTCTAAATATGTAGCTGTTATTTTTTTCCTCCCTATATCTCATTTAATATTCCCAACACTTTTGCAGGATCACATTTTGCGTCTCCAATCTTACTCTGGTAATATAAATGTTTTTTCCTTTTATTCAGTTTAGTCACATAATTTCTTAGTTTACGATATTTATTCCACTGTACTAGATTATTACTTTCCAGTGCTTCCTTTTTGGTTTTATCTCTTTCGGCCATATATTCATTAAGTTCTTGATCTAACCACGGAGCAGAGATGTTTCTTATAGCTCGATTTCTTATAGCAGCATGTTTGTCCATAACTTGTGTCATTAAGGTATTGAAAATCTCCACAGCTTTACTTGAGTGCTGTTCTTGTATTACTTCTGACCAGTTGATGCTTTGTACATCTGTAACAAAATCATCCTTGTTAAAATGCTTAAGAATTCGTTTACTAATAAATTTTTGACCAGGTTTAGGTACTTTTGTTTTTCTTATAATTGCAGTTAAATTGTTGTCACTGCAACCAACAGGAACAGAAATTGCCTCAGTGCATAATTCTGGAACATTTGTAAACATTAAATCAATTAGAGTTGCTGAACAGGTTCCATCAGCTTTTATATTTATTCTAGTGTATTTACTGACAAGTTGTGACAAATTACAAGTTTTAGCAGTTGAAGATAATTTATCTTTTAAAGCACAACTTTCAGCTTTGAAATCAATATTTAGATCTCCTAAAAAATAAATTTCATTTCCTTTATCACATACACCATCTAACATTTCACATAGTTGGTCAAGATACATTACTGAAGCATTTGGTGGTCTGTAACAACACCCAAGCAGCACAGGTTTTAAATGAGGTAATTGTAACTGAATCCACATAATTTCAATTCCTTGAATATTAAGATCATTTCGGATTTTAACTGGAATGTGGCTTTGAACATAAGCTTCTCCTCCACCATTTAAATTTCGATCTAATCTATAAAAATTATATCCATATATACTTAAAGAGGAGCTGTTAATAGTTGAGTCCAAATGGGTTTCTGACAACGCAAATACATGTAAATTATACTCCTGTATTAAATTAAAAACTTCATTCACTTTATTCCTTAAATTGCACACATTCAAATGAGCTATTTTAAATCCTTTTTTATCTAACATAAAATTCATCCAATGTTCTTGCTATAATTTTACTTTTAATGTTACATAGAGCTTTCATAACAAATAAACACTGATAATCACACATCCATTCAACCACACACACTCTCACACATAAATTCACCATGTAATGAAAACAAATATCAACTGAGCTATGCCTGCTCTGAATATATAAATAATAAGAAAAAAAACATATAGGCTTTTATAACTAAGGTTGATTACTTCCATTAGTCCTTAACTTATATTTCCATATCAAGGATCAAAGATTAAGTGCCTCCTGCGCTCAGTCCCAATAGACCTAGGCCCATTAGTCCCGTATGTCCCGACATGTGTCCTCATCCCCACTTGTCTCTGGAACTTGTCTTGAGTTTATCCAGTGTTATTTATCCCTGGCTCAATGACAGTTTTGACATACGTGTCCGCCGCGCTGTGCTCGGTAAACTTTTCTGTCTCACCTCTGAATGTTATTATCAGCGTGGCTGATGACGCATCCCATGCCTCACTCCAGCGTCCCGCAGTTTTGTCCTGATCTCCCAAAAACTGGCTCGTTTCTTTGCCATCTCTGCAGTAAGGTCCGGGAAAATCCACAGTTTCATTCCTCAAATGTGTAGCACCCCTCTTTTTTCACGATTTTCAGAATCTCCTCTCTCGTCGATCTTTTCTGAAGGCGCACAATCATTGCTCGCTCCTTGACTTTCCCCGCTGGGGCGACCCGGTGCGCCATTTCCACCTCTGGCTCTGACTGTAACTTCTCTTCAAACAATTCTTTAAACAACTTGGACACGTAGTTGGTCGGATTACCCTTTTCAATGTCCATTGTAAAACCAAATACGCAAATCTCAAATTCTGTTTTTGACTGTGTATTTCCAGCCGCTCTGCTTTATCTTTAAGTTCCACATTGACTTTATGCAGCCCCTCACACACCGTCTCCAACTTTGCCACTCGCTCCTCCATTGTCAATAAAGTTTCGTCCACTTCATCAAGCCTTTTTACGCAACCAGAAATGTCGTCTTTGATACTTTTATATTGAGACAGCACCACACTTATCTCTTCTCTTATTATAGTGCAGATCAGATCAGCCAGTTCAGAGTTGCTTAGTGCACCTGTTGCTGCTTCGTCATGCACCATGGTTTGTTGTGTCTCACTTTCTGCCTCTCCTTCACTTCCTTTAGGCTGCAACCTTTGCTTTTTCTGTGACATGGTAATGAAGAGTGTCTCTTGCATTGATATGGAGATTTTTAAGGCACTTTGCCTAGTTTAAGGGCCTTAATTTCACCAATTTACCAGAGCTTGGCATCCTCACCGTGTTCTCAGCTGCTGCGCATGCTCAATTTTCCCAATTTTCTCAATTTTGTATGGCTTTCGCGTTGCATGGTAGAGTTTTAACTTGCACTTGTAGATGTAGCGACGAACTGTTAACTGACAATGGTTTTCTGAAGTGTTCCTGAGCGCACGTGGTAAGATCCTTTACACAATGATGTCTGTTTTTAATGCAGTGTCACCTGAGGGATTGAAAGTCACGGGCATTCAATGTTGGTTTTTGGCCTTGCCTCTTATGTGTAGAAAGTTCTCCAGATTCTCTGAATCTTCTGATTATATTATGGACTGTAGATGATGGAATCCCTAAATTCCTTGCAATTGAACACTGAGAAACATTGTTCTTAAACTGTTGGACTATTTTTTCACGCAGTTGTTCACAAAGTGGTGATCACCCCATCGCTGCTTGTGAACAGCTGAGCCTTTTGGGGATGCTCCTTTTATACCCAATCATGACACTCGCCTGTTTCCAATTAACCTGTTCACCTGTGGAATGTTCCAAACAGGTGTTCTTTGACCATTCATCAACTTTCCAAGTCTTTTGCTGCCCCTGTCCCAGCTTTTTTGAAATGTGTTGCAGGCATCCATTTCAAAATGAGCAAATATTTGCACAAAAACAAAAAAGTCTATCAGTTTGAACATTAAATATCTTCTTTGTGGTGTACTCAACTGAATACAGGTTGAAGAGGATTTGCAAATCATTGTATTCTGTTTTTATTTACATTTCACACAACATCCCGACTTCATTGGAATTGGGGTTGTAAATGCACCGTATTTCCATAGTGCTTTAAAATATGATGCACACACTCAAAGTGCTTTATTGTCAGAAAAAATGATGGAGTACCATATTTTCTGGTGTATGAGTCCTTAAATGGTAAAATGGTAAATGGATTGCGCTTTTCCATCTGCAGCAGACACACAAAGCACTTTACAATAACGCCTCACATTCACCCCAATGTCAGGGTGCTGCCACACAAGGTGCTCACTACACACCAGGAGCAACAAGGGGATTAAGGACCTTGCCCAAGGGCCCTTAGTGATTTTCCGGTCAGGCTGGGATTTGAACCAAGGATCCTCTGGTCTCAAGCCCAACGCTTTAACCACTAGATCATCACCTCCCCTTAACATATATATAAAAAACAAAGTTAGTTTTGGCATTCCTGCAATTTATATTGCAGGTACAAACTGTATATGGAAAAAATACTATCATCAGTGGCCAACAGTGACAAGCTGCTCCTGTATGCGGAATGAGAGAATATGATTCAAAAGAAGAACAAGTCAAATTTATGAACTAATGCTTTCAAACCTTTTATACTACTCTGAACAACACTCATATGGACTGTGTGACACAACAACAACAGCGATTTTTCAGATTCCTGTGTCAAATTTGGAAGAAGGAGAAGATGAAGTGCCCATTAAGTCTACTATCTTTAGAAGTGCTTTCAAACATTTAACTCACATATGATCTTCTGTGCAGTAGCTAGAGAAGCAATTTGCTCCCATTTTGTGCCTGGTACAATAATATTATTTAGCATTTTAGCTTGTGTTCCCAAACTCAGCGATTGCCTTTTGGACAAGTGCGACTTACACTCATCAGAATATGGTATCCAGGAGAAATATGAAGTGAAATTACGATAACGATTATGTTGTGCAGTGAAATTAAAAATAAACAAATAAAAATTATTTAATTAAAATGACATATCAATGTATAAAACGTGTTCATGTCAGCCTAACTTTATCACATCAAGCCTTCCAGAACACATTTGTAATATTCAGTCTCACCTCCACCCCCAAAAGGAAAAAAAAACATGCAGATGTGTTACACTTCTTCAAATTTGTCAGCAAACCTCCAGAAATGTGTAATTTCTTTTTTTTTATTTGACACCCCATGACTATGTATACCAGAGAGAGGAAAAAGCAAAGAGCAAAACCAACAGTAGCTTAGCTCCGTATGGTGATCACTCACTCACACACACACACACATATATATATATATGAAGGTGTTTTTGAAACATGGTACCTGAAGGTAGCAAACAGTCCAAAGGAATGAACTCCTCACCCATAGCCAGAATCCACAAACAGCCTTACTTACACGGACCTGAGGAAAGGAAGACAGACGCTCTTGTAAATCTTTGATTTCTACCTTGTTCTATTAAACTGGCAGAGCTGCAACACATTCATACAGTGACATGACTGACTGACAGACAAATAGAGGGAAAACAGAGTGGTTAGCACTGCTGCCTCACAACAAGGTCTCGCAGTGCTCCAGCTAATGTTAATGTGGATGCTGAGCAACGCAACATGGCGTCTACCAATCTGGGTGAATTCAATTCCATTCAATTTATTTCATTTATATAGCGCCAAATCCCAACAAAGCTGCCTCAAGGCGCTTCACACAAGTAAGGTCTAACCTTACCAACCCCCAAGGTAAGCACACAGGCGACAGCGGTAAGAAAAAAACACCCCCCTCCCTATTGAGGAAGAAACCTCAAGCAGACCAGACTCAAAGGGGTGACCCACTGCTTAGGCCATTCTAACAGTTAGAAGGTTTTTACAAAGTGTTACAAAACAGAATGTAACATAACAAAATATTCAGTATTTGATGAGAAGTCCAAGTAGGCATTCATTCCACAGGCATGGGTCATCCAGCATTCCTCATGCCATCAGTGGGCCTGTTCCCGTGGCAGAATCTATTCCAAATGCAGACTGCAGTGTGTTGCATCGGCTTCAGGCACGGCATCTCACGTCAGTCCAGCACTCTGCGGTCTGCAGTTGTTAATCACACAATCCCATGCAATGTCTTCAGTACCTCAGACAGAGAGAAAAAAAAGAGCACAATCAGTCGGCTGGGAAAAAAACTACAACTAAGATATAATTCATCAGCATAACAGGAAAGCAGAGAAAATTGGGAAAGCAGAGAAAAAACTAAGGTGACTGCCAGCCGCTAGCCCTAAGCTTCACTAACAGATCCACAATTTGGATAAAGTTGTAGCCGGTACCCATTCTGTTGCCAATAAAATGAATTTAAAAGGATAGGAAGCATAGTTCCATACTTTGCCAGTATGCTAGCCATACAATAAAATAAATGTGTCTTATGTCTGGACTTGAAAGCCTTCACAGAATCTGACTACAAAGTAGTCCTGTGCCCTCAGAACGCAGAGCCCGGGCCAGTATGTAGGGTTTAATTAGGTCAGCTGAGTAGGAAGGTGCCAGTCTGTGAAAAATTTTACAGGGTAATAGCAGAAACTTAAAACCCAACCTCACAGAGACAGGAAGCCAGTGAAGAGATGCTAAAATGGGTGTAATGTAGTCAAACCTTCTGCTTCCTGTCAAGAGTCTGGCAGCAGCAAATTTAACAAATTGGAGTCCCCTAATGCTGGGCTGCGGTAAACCAGAAAATAGAACATTGCATCAGTCCAATCTAGAAGAGACTGTATCAACCATAGACAGGATGGGATGAGTCTTCACTATATTTCACAGGTAGTAGGTTAAAGGACAACGTGGGCAGGGTTCTCACCAGGATTTTGTCACAGTATAGGGGAGACCTTAGTGGAGCATAGCTGTGCGATGAGCATTGTATGTGCAAATATTGTATAGGGGCATCCAGGGGCATCTCTCCCCCACTCCCCCACTCCCAGAAAATTTTGAAATTTCTAACCCTTTGAAACACTATCCAACCATCCATTTTCTTCCGCTTTATCCGGAGTCGGGTTGCGGGGGCAGGAGCTCAAGCAAAGCCGCCCAGACCTCCCGATCCACACACACCTCCCCCAGCTCCTCCGGGGGGAACCCCAAGGCGTTCCCAAGCCAGCCGAGAGATGTAGTCCCTCCAGCGTGTCCTGGGTCTTCCCCGGGGCCTCCTCCCAATGGGATGTGCCCGGAACACCTCTCCAGCAAGGCGTCGAGGGGGCATCCGGAAAAGATGCCCGAGCCACCTCAACTGACTCCTTTCGACGTGGAGGAGCAGCGGCTCGACTCCGAGCTCCTCCCGAGTGACCGAGCTCCTCCCCTATCTCTAAGGGAGTGCCCAGCAACCCTGCGGAGGAAACTCATCTCAGCCGCTTGTACTCGTGATCTCGTTCTTTCGGTCATGAGCTAAATCTCATGACCATAGGTGAGGATCGGAACGTAGATCGATAAATCGAGAGCTTTGCCCCCCTACTCAGCTCTCTCTTCACCACGATGGTCCGATACAGCAACCGCATCACTGCAGATGCTGCACCGATCCGTCTATCGATCTCATGCTCCATCCGTCCCTCACTCGTGAACAAGACCCCGAGATAATTAAACTCCTCTACTTGAGGCAAGGACACTCCACCGACCTGAAGAGGGCAAAGCACCTTTTTCCGGTCGAGAACCATGGCCTCAGATTTGGAGGTGCTGATTCTTATCCCTTTGAAACACTATTTCCTGCATTTTGAGGGCCACTCAGTGTTGCTAACTGGGACATCAAATAACGTACGACATGTCTTTAAATGTCTTTAAAAAGGGGGAGGGATCCCTGGAAATCCCCCCTATGCTGGTTAAATCACAGCGTAGCGGACCAATCACAGTGTAGGGGATCCAAATCATAGCATAGGGGATGCAAATCAAAGCATAGGGGTCCCCTATGCTCAACTACACTGGCGAGAATGCTGGTGGTATCAAAAATCATCCCCACGGTTCATCATTTCAGTCTTGTACAAGTTTAAAAGTAAGAAACTGCTGGACATCCAGCTTTTCATTCACGCAAGGCAATCCTCAAAGGATTTTATGTGTATGAGATTACCAGCAGTTATCAGCACGTACCACTAACCAGATTTTGAACTGCCCTAAGCACCCACTCTTTGGGGAGTTTAATTTGCTCCCCTCTGGCCGCCGTTTTAGGCTACCTAAGTTAAGGACTAGTCGTGCCATGGATTCTCTTATTCCTGTGGCTATCAGGAATTTGAATGCATTAAACTGACATCTTTTAAAAAAAATTTACAGGATTTTTAAATATTGTATTATTTATTTTTTATTCCTGTCCATGTGTATGATGACAGTTTTAGTTGTGTATTGGCATTGGCTTCTGCCATTGGTTTTGGGGGAAGGAGTGTTTTTGTGTTGAATGTCTTGTGTTGTGTGTACAGTTGTGGGCCTCTGGTGGTGTTCTGTTGTCCATGTTTGGACATCCTGTTGCACTCTAAATATCCTTTTTAAGGATAAATAAAGTGAAACTTAAACTTGAACTTGTACAACTGAGTGTCAACAGCATAGCAATGAAAGGTAATCCCAAAATGCCGTAATATGTGTCCAAGGGGTGCTATATAAATATAAAGGGGTCCCATATTTCATGTCACCAAGGTTAGCGGTAGTGTTGTTGTACAACACACAATGAGAAAGACTGGTCAGGTATCATGCCAACCAAGCAAGGGCACTCCCAGCAGGGGTCGAATTAGTACGTGCATGTGCTAGTTTGTGCACGTAATTTTATACTGCACTAGCACTGGTGCAAGTAACATTATCCAAGTTTTATCAACTATAAGCACCAGCAGAATGAACCAATAAAGGAAATAAATAAGGAAAAAAACAATTTCCAGTGTGTTGTCTTTGTCTTCCCTGTGTTTTATGACTCTCACACACGGAACGAGTTGCTGTGCTCTATTTGTTGTGGAAAGCTGACAAACGTCGCCAGCGGTGCCGTCCCTGGGTTCACAACATCCTCATGAGATGTTCCCAATTCAGGGAAGTGCTGCAGGAGCTCCAGTTTGAGGACCTCCTGTCCTGTTCGCACGCGCACATGTAAACAAAGAAAAGAAAAAAAAAATAACTGCCACTGCGATTCCTCACTCTCTCTCTCCCCTCAAACTTTGTCATCATTGTGTTATAAACCAGTCACCATTTGTTTAATTATACATCTGTGTAGTTAATAAAATTATCTTCACGGACGCACGTGAAAAAAAAAATGGCTTCCGCTGCGGTTCCTCGCTCTCTCTCCCCTCAAACTCTGTCATAATTGTGTTATAAACCAGTCACCATTTGTTTTATTATACATCTGTGTAGTTAATAAATAAAATAATCTTCACAGACAATTCATTTGCGCTCGCACGTGAAAAAAAAAAAAAAAACTGTCTGCCGCTGCTGCTGTCCCTTCAAACTCTCCCCAGAGAGGAAGAGTCTGACACATCAGAGGAGGAGTTTTAAGGTTGATATAAGACTGACTTTTGGTTGTGCAAGTAACTTTTTTTTTGGTGCAAGTAATTTTTTTGTTACTAGCACCAGTGCAAGTAGGTTAAAAAAATGTATTTCGACCCTGTGTGGAGAAAAGATTATGTTGTTTTGCCCCTGTCTTAAAGTAACCCTAATGATGTACTTGTTATTATTACACTAATTGCACAAATTTGTTTTTGTAGCCACTAACGACTGGGAGTGAAGCATGCTGGGGTCATTCTGAACTGGGAGTGAAGAGCTGGGGTCATTATGTTTTTGCAAGAGGAAATAACTTTCAGATGCCTGTTGATTAAAGGAATTATGTGCGCCTGGGAGTTTGAGATGGCCACTCACCCTCCCTTCGCGCACACACTAGAAAAGAGGGGGCAGAGCCATGCTCCAATAGAGTCTGCTGCGGGTTACGTACGAACGCCCAGCCGGTTGACAAGCGCACTCTGCCGAAGGTGTTGGCTCTCCACCTTAAAGGCGTCACGGTAAGAGAGAAAGAGATATTTTATGCGCTGCAACCACTTGTGTTTGATGTAACTGCTTTTGTGGGGAATAAATATACGCCTGTTTGTTCTAGCAAAATGCAGTCTGTGTGATCATTTCTGTGTGCCGATCTGACCGAACCTTGTTACAAAACAGACCCCTGCCCAGTAATCCTAAAATGATTCTCCAGCCTATCGAGTAGAGCATGATGATCCAAGGTATCAAACACAGCACTGAGATCTAACAGCACCAGAACTGTAGTGGTGTCTGAATCCATTGCAAGCAGAAGATCATTTATCACTTTCGTGTGAGCCGTCTCTGTGGAATGATATTTTCTAAATGCAGACTGCAGTGGCTCAAAGAGATTATTTTCAGTAAGGTGGCCCATGAGCTTCTGTGAAACCACTTTTTCCAGAATTTTAGAGCAAAACAATAGATTTGATATCAGCATATATTTTTTCATTACACTAAGGTCAAGATTAGATTTCTTCAGTAATTGTTTAATCGCTGAAGGCAGTACAAGCTATGCCAGCTAGTTGCTCACTTGAACAAAATAATCCAAGAAAGCAGAATACGCTCTGAAACCACTGTATTTCAATACAAATCTAAGATGTTTGGCATTTTTCTCATATATTTTGTAAAAATCAGCAAGAAATAAACACATATAAAAAACAAACAAACAAAAAATATAAAGATGTTTTCGTAACCAGGTAATAACTGAAGTGATTTGTAAGACATCTTACAGCGACATCAGAATGCTAACTAGCAATACAGGAACATCACAGTGGAAGATAATGAAGTGTCATTAAACACTGTGCACAGTAATGCCACAAGCTGGACACCTGTGATAAATAATATGCAATGCCAAAATGATTTGAGGTTAAATGAGTGCCAGAGCCATCTGCATAAAAGTCTAAGAAAAAAAACATTGGTGCTTAATTTTGCTTTCCTTTATTCACATTTTATTCATTGTTTAAAAAAAAAAAAAGATTTATAAAAAAAAAAGAGAGAGAAATCACAATTTCAGCATCATACGTTTATGGCACCTGCACTCTGTCTATTTCTTTGCACAAACGTGCTCTTAATTCTTGTTTCCATCGTGCCATTAAAAAAACCCACTGTCTCTGGAACACTGTCTGGGGTTCGTTTCCAGCATTCCCCACTTCCTTTATGCATGGAGTTTCCATGTTCTCCCCGTGTGTGTGAGTGAGTGAAAGAGAGAGAGAGAAAGATTCATCCCAGGATCAACACATGCTCATTAGTATCGTGGCCCTTTCACTGAGCCTGACCAAGGAAATGTGCCGGGAACAAGCAGGCCTGGATCCAGACCGGTTTGGACCGATGCAGTTGCATCGGTCAAATTTTTTTTACGCACCGTTCGTCATCAGTAAAAAAAAAAAAAAAAATCTTGAATAATCCCGAATAGTGCCGAACGTGTGGCCCCGCGGTGAACACAGCTTTTTATTTGTTCCCACAATGCACCACGCAGGTGTACACAGGAAAATTCAAACCAGATCAAATAAACATAGTGTCAGTCGAGTCGAGTGGATGATCATGGCATCCAGGAAAAAAGTTGTGCAAGGAAAATTGGACGCTTATTTCAGCAAGAAACGGTGAGTGGTTTATAAATAATTTTCAGACAACAGTGTGTTTGAAAGGCATTCTATGATGACTGAAATTACATTTTCCATGGTTTTCATGTCAACCTATACGGATTTTTCCGAGTTTGAGAGTCATACGGACGTACAAATAAAGTCTGATATTCAGGGTTTGGTCTGCAGCAGATCTGTAATCAACCATTTCTGCAGCGCGACTCCACTTTGAAGCGTGAAACATTGAAGCAATGCTTCGATCCACTAGCTCGTTGGTTCTTTGATTCGCTGCTCTTCAGAAATGGCAAGTCCGCTTCTTAACCCCTCTCAAAGCCATTAAAATATATGAGTCACTTTTGTGTGGATTAAAGTCACTAACTGGGACTCATGTCTTGTTGCAGTCAAGAAACGTTCCGCTACATTCCGTTGGCACAGCTCCAAACGCTGCGCGGCTCTCTGCCAAGACAGAGTCCAGTGGGAATTAATAACTTCAAAATGAATTGCCGCTTTAAATAAAATGACACCTCTTACAAACGTTGTAATACAGAAAACAAACTACAATCGACTAAAATGATTTTTTCCTTCCAAAATGAGACGTGCTGTATTTCTTTTCAAATTACATCCTGATGTGCAGCACAGCAGTTGTAAGAGCTCAGCTCAGAGGTATGGAAAGACATTCATGCCAATAATGTCCAAAAGGAAATGCTTTTGACAAAAACTACAGATTTTGTTTATTCCTATTTATGTCCAGAGATCAAGGATCTGCCATGTCAATTTTTGTTATAGTGTTGTTTTTTAGGACATCATATTTATACAAATAAGAAGTGTTCACTACGGTCCATGAAGTATAATAAATATATTAAAAGAAGTGCGACAGTGTATGTTGCACACGAATAAAAGAATGAAGATTATTAAATAACAAGACGCGTACAATTGTTATTTTATCCATCCATCCATCCATTTTCTTCCACTTTATCCGGAGTCGGGTCGCGGGGACAGCAGCTCAAGCAAAGCCGCCCAGACCTCCCGATCCACACACACCTCCCCCAGCTCCTCCGGGGGAACCTCAAGGCGTTCCCAAGCCAGCCGAGAGATGTAGTCCCTCCAGCGTGTCCTGGGTCTTCCCCGGGGCTTCTTCCCAATGGGACGTGCCCGGAACACCTCTCCAGCGAGGCGTCCAGGGGGCATCCGGAAAAGATGCCAGAGTTATTTTATCATTGGGCAAAAATGCATCTGTCAGATTTTCACTCTGGATCCGGCCCTGACAAGAGTCGGTCTCTGGACTCCAGCTGCGGCTGTGTCATTAGGACTGGTTAAATTCAGGGAACAAATTTCGTTCTATGTGAGCACTGTATGACAACAAATGCTTTTCTCTTCCTGTTGGAGGCAAAGTGGTGAAAATTAATCTAACATATCTTGCTCATCCTTACCTCTACAAGCTCTATAATCCTGCTTTCTCACAGCACAGCTGAGCAAAATGTGATGCAATTGAACAAAATAATGAGGGGTGAGAATTCTTCCCCCGTTCAGCCCACTCAAACACCACACAGCCCAGCTCCTTTTAAAACAAACAAGTGGATTGCATTAAATGGTAAATAAATGGACTGCATTTATATAGCACTTTTCCATCTGCATCAGATGCTCAAAGCACTTTACAATAATGCCGCATATTCACCCCGATGTGAGGGTGCTGCCATACAAGGTACTCACTACATACCGGGGGCAACTGGGGCATTAAGGACCTTGCCCAAGGGCTCTTAGTGATTTTCCAGTCAGGCTGGGTTTTGAACCGAGGATCCTCTGGTCTGAATCCCAGTGCTTAACCACTAGACCATCACCTTCCCCGAATGCATTAATTATTAAAGAACATGCTGTTAAGATGGACTGCCTTAACTGTGCAAATGAATTGAACTTTGACTGCTAGAAAGAGGCTTATGCTAACTAATCACACCTCTTGTCACACAGTAAAATTAGAAAGAGTGATGCTAAAACTAAAACGTACAAAAAGACCTTAAAAAAAACAAACAACACAGACACACACACACACATCCACAGAGGGAAACCTCCCTGTCTCCCGACACTGCAGTTTGTAGAGCTCGACCAATATGGGCTTTTTGGTGGCCAAAACTGATATTAGTTAGTAAAAAAATTACGATACATAAATGTCTGCTGATATAGCCATAAAATAAATGGTAACATTCCTAACATTTATTATGAAACCCTTATGATAAAGAAATGTAACTGAGGCTTGATGCATTACAGTTTAAACATAAACTTTATGATGAAAACTATAAATACAACCCCTGGCAAAAATTATGGAATCACCGGCTTCGGAGGATGTTCATTCAGTTGTTTAATTTTGTAGAAAAAAAGCAGATCACAGACATGACACAAAACTAAAGTCATTTCAAATGGCAACTTTCTGGCTTTAAGAAACACTATAAGAAATCAGGAAAAATAATTGTGGCAGTCAGTAACGGTTACTTTTTTAGACCAAGCAGAGGAAAAAAAATATGGAATCACTCAATTCTGAGGAAAAAATTATGGAATCATGAAAAACAAAAGAACGCTCCAACACATCACTAGTATTTTGTTGCACCACCTCTGGCTTTTATAACAGCTTGCAGTCTCTGAGGCATGGACTTAATGAGTGACAAACAGTACTCTTGATCATTCTGGCTCCAACTTTCTCTGATTGCTGTTGCCAGATCAGCTTTGCAGGTTGGAGCCTTGTCATGGACCATTTTCTTCAACTTCCAAAGATTTTCAATTGGATTAAGAGCCGGCCATGACACTGACCCTATGTGTCTTTTTGCAAGGAATGTTTTCACAGTTTTTGCTCTATGGCAAGATGCATTATCATCTTGAAAAATGATTTCATCATCCCCAAACATCCTTTCAATTGATGGGATAAGAAAAGTGTCCAAAATATCAAAGTAAACTTGTGCATTTATTGATGATGTAATGACAGCCATCTCCCCAGTGCCTTTACCTGACATGCAGCCCCATATCATCAATGACTGTGGAAATTTACATGTTCTCTTCAGGCAGTCATCTTTATAAATCTCACTGGAACGGCACCAAAGTTCCAGCATCATCACCTTGCCCAATGCAGATTCGAGATTCATCACTGAATATGACTTTCATTCAGTCATCCACAGTCCACCATTGCTTTTCCTTAGCCCATTGTAACCTTGTTTTTTTCTGTTTAGGTGTTAATGATGGCTTTCGTTTAGCTTTTCTGTATGAAAATCCCATTTCCTTTAGGCGGTTTCTTAAGCCCAGGTTACACATAGACAGTTTTGTCAGCGAGTAGTATGTAGACCGAAGTTTGCGGTAGTTCCGGCTGTTTTGGCGGTGGAAAGGGGCGGAGCGCACACACGTAAAAAAAAAAGAAAGAAAGAAAAAAAGAAACTCGGCTCCTCCTCGCACTTTCCCCCAAAAAACTCTGTCATAATTGTGTTTAGAAACCAGTCACCATTTGTTTTATTATACATCTGTGTAGTTAATTAATAAAATATTCTCTACAGACAATTCACTTGCGTGCACGTAAAAAAAAAAAGAATGAAAAAAGAAACTCCGCTCCCCGCTGCAAACTCCTCCGCTCTTTCCCCCAAAAAACTGTCATAATTGTGTTTAGAAGCCAGTCACCATTTGCTTTATTATACAGCTGTGTAGCTAATAAGCAAAATAATCTCCAAGACGATTCGCGTGCGCACACACGTAAAATAAAAATAAAAAGAAACTCTGCTCCACGCTGCTGTGGTGCTGCTGCTCGCTCCAAAAATTCTGTCATGATTGTAAAATAAAGGACAAAAGAGACATAAGTCCTGCTCACAGGCTGCTAACAGATACAAGACATGTTCACATCTTCAAACTCCAGACATCTCCACATCACTACATATTCAGTCCCTGATTGGTCATCGCGGTGCGACGAGAACTGCGGCACTACAGGAAGAGGCAGGATGAAACGGCGATTAAAAACTATCAAACGCTGCTGTTCGCGTTGTCGCTGTCGTCACGGGAGGTCTCCGGGAGCGCTCCCGGAATTATTCGACATGTTGAATAATTTTTTCGACGATTCCCGGTAAAGCCGGAACTAAGCCACGCCCCCTAGTGCCAGCGTTAACAACGGCGTGTGATCCTTAAGACGGCCAAAAACTCTTCCAGGACGCTTCCAGGAGCTCTTACCGTCTGTGTGTAAACGGGGCTTTACAGTTCGGTCACAGACATTGACTCCAGTTTCCT
The DNA here is from genome assembly GCF_902500255.1 of Thalassophryne amazonica. Taxonomy (NCBI): domain Eukaryota; kingdom Metazoa; phylum Chordata; class Actinopteri; order Batrachoidiformes; family Batrachoididae; genus Thalassophryne; species Thalassophryne amazonica. Next base: position 11,252,633 of record NC_047103.1, on the reverse strand, counting down.
CCCATTCGTTCCTCATTTGTTTTGTTGTGCATTTTTGATTTTTGAGACATATGTGACAAGTGACAAAGTTTTTTATTCGGCACACAAAATATTCAAATAGAAAAAAATGAACAATTCCACAAACAAACACAGACAAAACTAGTGAGTCAGAAAGGGTGTGGGCTGAAGCAAAGCTTATTAGCGCCCACCCCTGCTAGTACAAGTCCAACAATTCTAATCACTCATATTTACATAAATACAAATTCACTACTACATGTCAACACACAGACATACACATCAATATACTATTCAATCAATCAATCAATCAATTTTTTTATATAGCGCCAAATCACAACAAACAGTTGCCCCAAGGCGCTTTATATTGTAAGGCAAGGCCATACAATAATTATGTAAAACCCCAACGGTCAAAATGACCCCCTGTGAGCAAGCACTTGGCTACAGTGTCACTTATAATTATATTTATATAGTACCAGATCACAAGAAAGTCGAATCAAGGCACTTTAAGCCAGTAAGGACTAACTTTACCAACCCCCAGAGCAAGCACTAGGCAACTGTGGTGAGGAAAAACTCCCTATAAGGAAGAAACCTCAAGCAGACCAGGCTCTTGGGGGTGACCCTCTGCTTGGGCTGTGCCATATATACCTATATACATACGTATACACTTTACAAACATAAATATATACATACATATACACAGTCACTTATATACATATACACCTACCCATATCTATATATCTACATACGCATATACATACCCACACATTCAAATATACAATAAGTCCCACTTATAAATTGAACATTCCATATAAATCAAATTATATTTGCTTCTTTATGATACTTAGACATGATGTTCTTTTTGAGTAGTTTCTTAAATCTTACTAAGGTACTACTCATTCTAACCTCTGTTGAACATTTGTTCCATTTCCTCACCCCAACCACAGACACACAAAAACGCTTTACATTTGTTCTTACTGGTGGTTTCATGAAAACTGCACAACCTCTTAAACTATATCTGGATTCCCTCAATCGGAACAGACTCTGGACATGTCTCGGTAAGGCTTGGTTTTTCGCTCGAAATAAAGTTTGAATTGTAATGTAATCGACCAAATCTATGAATTTTAATAAATTTAAAGACACAAATAGAGAATGAGTTGTTTATTGCAGATGATTCGTATGGCTCATTTTTGCAAAAGGAATATTGGATTGGTATTTGATTTGTAAGTGTTTCCCCATGACTCAACACAATATGTCATATATGGTACCATCAGAGAATGATATAAAGTAAGTAACCCTTCTTGCAGCAGTAGGTCTTTGGCTTTATACAAAATGGCTATATTTTTGACAATTTTGATTTCACATAATTTATATGTGGTTTCCAGCTAAGTTTATTATCAATTATAACACCTAAAAATTTATTCTCTGTTACTAACTCAATTTCCTTATTGTTTATAGTTAAAGTTTTACATTTGGGTACCTGTTTATTTCCAAATATAATACATTTAGTTTTCCCAGTGACAACTTATTAGCGTCAAACCAAACCTTAAATTTTTCCAGTTCTTTCTCCACTATGTCCAGAAGCTGTTCAAGATTTTCACCGCTACAGAACACAGTTGTATCATCCGCAAAAAGGACACATCTCAGTGAACTCGACACCCAACTTATATCATTTATATAGATTATAAACAACAAAGGACCCAGCACTGAGCCCTGCGGCACCCCACATGTGACATCCCTGAGTTCAGAATTTGTATTATTGAACTGAACATACTGAAATCTGCCTTGTAAATAACTAGCTATCCATTCATATGCCAGACCTCTGATTCCATATTTCTGCAGTTTAATTAATAGTATTCCATGGTTAATTGTGTCAAACGCTTTCTGTAAATAAAAAAAAACACCTATTGTGTATTGTTTATTGTCAATTGCAGTTGCTATACTTTCCACAAAGTCCATCAAAGCATGTGATGTAGTTCGAGACCTTCTGAATCCATATTGTTCTTCACAAATGATGTTATGCTTCAGTAAATAATCATTTAATCTTTTAGCAAATATTTTTTCCAAAATTTTGGAAAATTGTGGCAGGAGTGATATAGGTCTATAATTAGAAAATGTGTGTTTGTCACCAGTTTTAAACAGAGGAATTACTTTGGCTATTTTCATCTGAGAAGGAAATTTACCAGTACTTAGTGACATATTGCAAATATAATTGAACGGTTTTACTATACAATCAATAACTTTTTTAATAAAGCCATATCCAAATTATTAAAATCAGTCGATTTCTTACTTTGTGAACCAGATCAAGTATTTCCCTTCCATGAGTACCACCAATGAACATTGAAACAGATTTGTTAAACGTTGAATTATTTACCCAGAAGTTATTAGTTGATGAGTCAATTTTACTGGCAAGATTTTTACCCACATTAACGAAGTTTTCATTAAAGTGTTCAGCAATAGACTCGTCGTTATCAATCGTGATGTAATTGTTACTCTGAAAAAATGAAGGATAATCTCTAGTTACTCTATTCTTTTTTACTATTTCATTTAATATGTTCCATGTGTTTTTGATGTTATTTCTATTTTTGACAACTCATTATAATATATTTTTTTACTGAGTCTCATGATATTGATTAACTTATTCTTATATGTTTTATACTTACTTTCAGCTTCCTTAGTTCGTAGTTTTGTGAATTGTTTATATAGTACGTTTTTCTTTTTACATGCCCTCTGAAGCCCCTTAGTTATCCATGGTTTGTTGCTATATTGATTTCTATATATTTTGTCAACAAATGGACAGTGTTTATTATACAAACTGGAAAAAATGGAAATGAAAGCATATGACCTGTCAACATCATCAACAAAAACATCTGACCAATTCTGACTTGATAAATCCTCCCTTAAATTATCAATTGTTTCAGGTGTTACTTTTCTACTCATGAATTTGATATTGCTTCGATACTTACAACAACCCTCCAATGCAAAGACTGAGAAAACTGGCAAGTGATCACTGATATCACTGACCAGTAGTCCCCCACTAAGATTACCGGATATAACGTTAGTTAAAATATTGTCAATGAGAGTTGTTGTATCCATAGTTATTCTGCTAGGATGAATGATGGTTGGAAACAGTCCTAAACAGTACAAGGTGTTTCTAAATGAGGTAATTTGTGGATGATTGTGAGGGTTTAAAAATCTATACTGAAATCTCCACAGACAAATAAATGCTTATTTCTGTTGATTTTGTTGTACATTCCTAAGATAATGTCTTCAAAGGTGTCAATATTTGTCCCAGGAGCTCTGTAAATGCAACTAACAACTATGTTTTTGGAGTTTATAGATGTAATTTCTATGGTAACACATTCCATGATGTTGTCCACTGTAAATGACATGTTGTTAATGAGTTTACAGTTATAATCTGACCTTACAAACAATGCAACGCCTCCGCCCCTTCTCGTCTGCCTATTAACCAGGAACAATTCATAACCATCAAGATATACCAGATCTTTATTATCCTCATTTAACCATGTTTCTGAAATTGCAATAACTGGAAAACGTTTTTTGGATGTTTTCAAACAATCATTAATAGTGGACAGATTACGAGAAAGACTTCTGCTGTTGAAATGTATAATTGAAAAAATCTTCATCATTGATTTTTTTCAATAATTTTTGAATTGTTCTGTAAAATATTTGCACTGTCTCACAATATTCTCACTGAAAAAGGTATCAGGATCATTTTCAGATTCGAAGGGGTGGTTAGCAGAGTTATTATAATTAAATGTATCTAGACAGAGCTCCTGGGCAGAAATAAACGGATCATTATCCTTAGTCATTATGTCTCTCTTGTCTCCGGGTGTAGATGATGTGGATGAGTGGGTGCTCCAGTCTGCATCATGGTGCTGTGATGTGTTTGAGTCCTTATACCTATTGTTCATATTTGTCCAGCTCCTCGATGTTCCTTATTGCCATAACCTTTGCTTGTTCTGGTGATCCGTTCAGTTTGATGAATATTTTACAGTTTGAAGTCCATGTGTGCTGGATTTTTCCCTGTTTCTTTAAGAAGCGTGCTTTCCTGGCGATGTCGGCATTCCGTTTGGTGAGATGTTCACTGATGAATACGTTTGTCCCTTTCAGTTTTCTTCCTTGTTTTAACAGTGCTGTTTTGTGTTTTCTGTTGATGAATCTCATGATGACGGTTCGTTTATCACCGTCATTTCTCCGGGGCAGAGGGTGGCACGCTTCAATGTTATTTAAATCTATTTCTATACCTTTAGATAGGAGGAAATCAACAACCTGTTTTTCCACAGAGCTGACCTCCTGTTCACTGGGCTCCCCTCCGCTCTCATCTGTTACCACCCGTGCGTAGGACCGTGGTTTGATGTGAAGACGGTGATGATGACGTCGTTGATTCTGGTGTACTGCTCCAATTCAGCCACTCTATTTTCCAGCTGCACCTTCCTCCGCTGTCAGAACCTTCTTAGGTCCCATGGTCGGCTTATGGGTAGCTTGACGATCACCGATGTTAACAGCCTGCGTTGTTTGTCACCGGGATGGATCTGCACTGCGCTGGTGCCGCGCGGCCTCGGTGCTTCCGCGCTGATGGATCTGCGGTGGCTGCATGAGGCCTCGGGGAAGCGGCACTCGTGACGCCGTGACGCGCGGCTTTAATGATGCAGTACACGGCCTCAGTGAATTCACCACGTTGGGCGGGCCTCAGACGTTGTTGCTGTCCAGTCGCGGGGCTAAGTTGCCGGTTGAGGTGGTATTCCCACTGTCCGGGTTGGCAAACACCGGCGTGGCAGATGGCAACTACAAACACCACCTCTGAAAACTCAGGTACAAACTTTTTGCAGCTCGCTCTGACGACACGCAGCTCTCTAGTGACGACACGTAGCTCTCTCTATATTGCTTTAAGTTTTCTGTCTTGATGCTTTGATGTCTTCCTTGGTCTACCAGTATGTTTGCCTTTAACAACCTTCCCATGTTGTTTGTATTTGGTCCAGAGTTTAGACACAGCTGACTGTGAACAACCAACACCTTTTGCAACATTGCGTGATGGATTACCCTCTTTTAAGAGTTTGATAATCCTCTCCTTTGTTTCAATTGACATCTCTCGTGTTGAAGCCATGATTCATGTCAATCCACTTGGTGCAACAGCTCTACAAGGTGTGATCACTCCTTTTTAGATGCAGACTAACGAGCAGATCTGATTTGATGCAGGTGTTTGTTTTGGGGATGAAAATTTACAGGGTGATTCCATAATTTTTTTCCTCAGAATTGAGTGATTCCATATTTTTTTTCCCTCTGCTTGGTCTAAAAATGTAACCGTTACTGACTGCCACAATTATTTTTCCTGATTTCTTATAGTGTTTCTTAAAGCCAGAAAGTTGCCATTTGAAATGACTTTAGTTTTGTCATGTCTGTGATCTGCTTTTTTTCTACAAAATTAAACAACTGAATGAACATCCTCCGAGGCCGGTGATTCCATAATTATTGCCAGGGGTTGTATAACCAACAGCCAACATCACGCTGCCTTCACCTGGATTACCAGTGACTGTGTTGCATCGCTCAGCATTTGCAAAATGTATTTTGGCCCCGCCCTGCTGGCAGCATAGCAACCACTTGTCTCTTGTCGCTTTAAAACCAAAACCTCTGACTGCAAATGAATAGCAGCTGTCGTTTTGCCTCTGTCTCTTGTAGCTAGTGTGACCAAGGGGTGATGGGGTCACAACCATGCTTAACAGCATTGTAAACTATGCCATTGGAGGACCCTCTGCTGAACAAACTAATAACACAATTTCCAACAACCAAAGTGCTTTTCTGCACTGTTTATTCTGCAAAATATAAGTTTTATATTGCCAAAAATAACACCAATATAGACATATGTTCACAAAAGGCTCATATTGGCTGAAAGTATTAACCAACCAATATATTGGTCAGGCTCTCGCAATTTGTTTTATAAAATTTGTTCCTATGAAAATAACATAAAAACATGAATATGTTCACTGAATTCCCATTAAAGCACAGGTATTGAGAGATTTTTTTTTTTTTCGTTGGATCAGACTGGCTTTGACGATGTCTGTCTCAGATTTTCTTCAATTAGGCCACACGAAGTCCGTACCACAAAAAAATTTGGGGGGACAAAATTCCACAGTCAACAAAGGTCACACTGAAAATGTGAAATCTGGTGCAACAAAAATCTTTGACAGCCTGCTATTTAAAATGTCCTTGGCCCCAGCCCACCCCCCTCCAAATGGGATGCCAATCTATCACAGGTTACCTCCAGTGTCAAGGCTGGTACCCATTTACAGCTGGGTGTACTGAGATGATAGAGAAAAAGTATCTAGTCCAAGGACACAGACAGATAGCATGAACCAAGCTGACAGAGAGAGTTGAGTTCATTCACACATTCAAGATAAGAACTGAACATTGCATACAAAGGTTCTTCTGGATATCTGATGAACAGTTAAGACAACAACACTGACATGGTTTGCTGTGTCAGTTGTCTGTCAATACTAAGTTATATTAGTTTTCTCTTTATACTTAGTTTGCCAAAATAAATAACTGAGAAGACTCGACATTTTTAACTTTAGTAGATTCTGTTGTGTGTGCTTTCCAAATTAGAAATCACATATTCAAAGGTTACGGCAGCACAGTGGCTTAGTGGTTAGCACTGTTACCTCACAGCAAGAAGTTCATGCAATCAGTTCCCACCTGTGGCCTTTCTATGTGCAGTTTGCATGTTCTCCCCATGTTTGCATGGGTTCTCTCTGGGTGCTTCAGGTTCCTCCCATATCCATGGGAGGAACCTGACCTATCATGACCTATCATGGTCTAGTGGTTAAGGTGTTGGGCTTCAGTCCAGAAGATCATGGGTTCAAATCCCCGCCTGACTGGAAAATCGCTAAGGGCCCTTGGGCAAGGCCTTTAATCCCCTATTGCTCCCAGTGTGTAGTGAGCGCCTAGTATGGCAGCACCCTGACATCGGGGTGAATGTGATGCATTATTGTAAAGCGCTTTGAGCGTCTGATACAGATGGAAAAGCGCTATATAAATGCAGTCCATTTACCATTTACCATCCAAAGACATGCAGGTTAGGTGGACTGGAAACTTTAAATTGTCCGAAGGCATGCGTGCAGGTGTGCATGGGTTTGTTTGTCTATATGTGGCCCTGCGACAGACTGGTGTCTTGTCCAAGGTGTACCCCGCCTCATGCCATATGACTGCTGGGATAGGTTCCAGCCCCCTGTGACCCTTAATTTGTGTAAGCAGTTGAAGATGAGTGAGTGAGTGAGTGAGTGAGTGAGTGAGTGAGTGAGTGAGTGAGTGAGTGAGTGAGTGAGTGAGTGAGTGAGTGAGTGAGTGAGTGAGTGAGTATTCAAAGTTTACTTCAAATGTGGCATTAACTTCAAACTGTTGTGCATGTGCTTTCTCCTTGATGTCACCAGCAAAAAGTCATGAAGCGGCTAACCTCCGAAAAATAAAGCTGACATTAAAAAGCTAAAAGCTGATTCCTTAAATGGCCACAAGTATGAGATAGTACGACTTGCGAAGGAGTCAAAAATCTGTGCTCCAGTATTTTTGGCGAGTGCTATTTAAATTGCATGTCATCACCACTAGCACAAATAAACAGAATATTACCTAGCATTAGCTACATCATATTAGCTACACTGACAGTGCTACAGCTATTGAGGCAATGTGATGGCTACAGTTTTGACACCACTACTTCAGCCACCTGTTATTAGAGTCACCTTCCTGTCCACAAAAGTATGTCTTAATCAAACAGCCAAAACCAGGTGACATTAGCTCGCTAGCCTTAGTTAGCATGTAAATTTGAGATTCAGATACAATTACTGTGGGCATGCTCAGCTACCATTTGTTCTGTCCAGGTCCCACATTAGACCCCTTTATTCAATTATGGGTGGGCCAGAAGTAAGGCAGAGTCAGGCGCCATCAGGAACCACCCTACTTAAGTTTCACACCTGCTCTTCAGAGATATATATATATATATATATGGGATTCTATATACATATTCATATATACGAGGTCTGTTAGAAAAGTATCCAACCTTTTTATTTTTTGCAAAAACCATATGGATTTGAATCACGTGTGATTGCATCAGCCAAGCTTGAACCTTCGTGCGGATGCGTGAATTTTTTCACGCCTGTCAGTTGCGTCATTTGCCTGTGAGCAGGCTTTGTGTGAGCAGGGGTCCACCCCTCTCATCGGATTTTTATTGCGAATAAATGTCAGAACGATTTGTAACTTTGCTGCATCAAATTTTTCCAGAAACTGTGAGAGACCTCCAGGTGGACACCATTCTGAAAATTCATATGGCTTTCAGCGACGATTTTATGGAGATTACATAGATTAAGGAGTGCTCCAGCTGGTTTAAAGACCGCCCACAGAATTGTGACAGAAACTGGGCGACAGCCAGGTGGAAACCATTTAGATGATTCAGACGGCTTTCGGTGACTTTTCAGTCGTGTGACTATCCGAGAAATTGTGGAAGAGGTGGGCATGTCCTGTGAGACTTCATCACGGAGGCGCTTCTGCTCTGCCGTCAGAAGCTTCAAGAAAGAATTTCGCCGCCACTCTTTTCATGGCAAAATCTTCTGTCACAGTGGAATGTTCCGAAAAAGTGCTGATGTCCACCTCTTCCACAATTTCTTGGATAGTCACACGACGGTCCCACATCACCACAGCAATCACTTTGGAAATGATCTGGTCATTTCAGCATGTTGATGGCCGACCGGAGCGTGGCTCGCTCTCCACCATTGTGCGGACGTCTTTAAACCGGTTGTACTGCTCCTTAATCTGTGTGATGCCCATAGGATCGTCACCGAAAGCCACCTGAATAATCCGAATGTTATCCACGTGGCTGTCGCCAGTTTCTGGCAAAATTTGATGCGGAGCTGCTCCAGCTGTTCCGTCTTTTTCCTTGGAATGAAAAAACGGCGAGCGCACGACACATACCTCACACAAAGGCTGCTTACCAGAAAAAGATGCAATCAACAAGCGTGAAAAAGTTCCATTGCGCACGAAGGTTCAAGGTTTGCTCATGCAAGTACACGTGATTCAAATCCATCAGGTTTTTGAAAAAAATAAAAAGGTCCGATACTTTTCTAACAGACCTCGTATCTTTAAGAAAGAAGAAAATTTACTTCTTCTTTGTCTTTCGGCTGTTCCCGTTAGGGGTCGCCACAGCAGATCAATCGTTTCCATCTCACCCTGTCCTCTGTATCTTCCTCTGTCACACCAACCACCTGCATGTCCTCTCTCAGCACATCCATGAACCTCCTCTTTGGTCTCCCTCTTCTCCTCCTGCCTGATGGCTCCATCCTCAGCATCCTTCTCCCTATATACCCTGGGTCCCTCCTCTGCACATGTCCAAACCATCTCAATCTCGCCTCTCTGACTTTGTCTCCAAACCGTCCCACCTGAGCTGTCCCTCTGATATGTTCATTCCTAATCTTGTCCATTCTTGTCACTCCAAAAGAGAATCTCAACATCTTCAGCTGTGCCACATCCAGCTCTGCCTCCTGTCTTTTTGTTAGTGCCACTGTCTCTAAACCATACAACATAGCTGGTCTCACTACTGTTTTGTAAACTTTCCCCTTCACTCTTGCTGATATTCTTCGGTCACAAATCACTCCTGCCACCTTTCTCCACTCACTCCATCCTGCCTGCACTCTCTTCTTCACCTCTCTACCACACTCTCCATTACTTTGAACAGTTGACCCCAAATATTTAAACTCATCTACTTTCACCACTTCTACTCCTTGTAACTGCATTATTCCACTGGGCTCCCTCTCATTCACACACATGTACTCAGTCTTGCTTCTACTGACTTTCATTCCCCTTCTCTCCAAAGCATATCTCCACTTCTCCAGACTAGACTCAACTTGCTCTCTACTCTCACTACAGATCACAATGTCATCTGCAAACATCATAGTCCATGGGGACTCCTGTCTGATCTCATCTGTCCATCACCACTGCAAACAAGAAAGGATTCAGAGCTGATCCTTGGTGTAATCCCACCTCCACCTTGAATGAGTCTGTCATTCCGACTGCACATCTCACCGCTGTCACACTATTCTTGTACATGTCCTGCACTACCCTAACATACTTCTCTGCCACTCCAGATTTCCTCATACAATGCCACAACTCTTCTCTTGGCACCCTATCATAAGCTTTTTCTAAGTCCACAAACACACAATGTAACTCTTTCTGTCCTTCTCTGTACTTTTCCAACAGTATTCTCAGAGCAAACATTGCATCTGTAGTGCTCTTTCTCGGCATGAAACCATATTGCTGCTCACAGATCTTCACCTGTTTTCTAAGCCTAGCTTGTACTACTCTTTCTCATAACTTCATGCTGTGGCTGATCAGCTTTATGCCTCTGTAGTTACTGCAGCTCTGCACATCACCCTTGTTCTTGAAAATAGGAACCAGCACACGTCGTCGCCACTCCTCAGCCATCCTCTCACTTTCCAAGATTTTATTAAACACTCTGGTTAGAAACTCTACTGCCATCTCTCCTAGACATTTCCATGCCTCCATTGGAATGTCATCTGGACCAACTGCCTTTCCACTCTTCATCCTCTTCATAGCAGCCCTCACTTCTTCCTTGCTAATCTCTTTTACTTCCTGATTTACTCTCACCACATCATCCAGCCTTTTCTCTTGCTCATTTTCTTTATTCATCAACTCTTCAAAATATTCCCTCCACCTTCTCAGCACACACTCCTCACTTGTCAGCACATTACCATGTGCATCTTTTACCACCCTAACCTGCTGCACATCCTTTCCAGCTCTGTCCCTTTGTCTGGCCAATCGGTACAAGTCCTTTTCTCCTTCCTTACTATTCAACTTCTTGTACAGCTTGCAATATGCCTTTTCATTTGCTTTTTGCCACTTCTCTTCTCGCCTTACGCCACATCTCCTTGTACTCCTGTCTACTTTCTTCATCTCTCCAACTATCCCAAAACGTTTTCGCCAACCTCTTTCTCCTTATGCTTTCCTGGACCTCTTCATTCCACCACCAAGTCTCCTTGTCTTCCTTCCACTGTCCAGATGTCATACCCAGTACTGCCCTAGCTGTCTCCCTCACCACATCTGCAGTACTTTTCCAGTTGTCCAAAATTGCTTCCCCTCCAACTAGAACTTCTCTCACCTGCTCGCTAAATTTCACACAACAGTCTTCCTCCTTCAGCTTCCACCATCTGATCCTTTGTTGAGCTCTCACTCTCTTCTTCTTCTTTACCTCTAAAGTCATCCTACAAACAACCATCCTATGCTGTCCAGTGACACTCTCTCCTGCTACCACCTTACAGTCTGTGATTTCTTTTAGCTTGCATCTCCTATAAAGAATGTAGTCCACCTGTGTGCACCTTACTCCACTCTTATATGTTACCCTGTGCTCCTCCCTTTTCTTAAAGTAGGTATTCACCACAGCCATTTCCATCCTTTTTGCAAAATCAACTACCATCTGTCCTTCCCCATTCCTATCCTTGATACCATATCTACCCATTACTTCCTCATCACCTCTGTTCCCTTCACCAACATGCCCATTGAAGTCTGCTCCTATCACCACTCTTTCATGCTTGGGCACACTCTCCACCACCTCATCTAACACACTCCAGAAATCTTCTTTCTCCTTCATCTCACAACCTACCTGTGGGGCATATGCACTGATGATATTCATCGTCACCCCTTCAATTTCCAACTTCACACTCATCACCCTGTTAGACACTCGCTTAACCTCCAACACACTTTTAACATACTCTTCCTTTAAAATGACCCCAACACCATTTCTCTTCCTGTCCTCACCATGGTACAACAACTTGTACCCACCGCCGATGCTCCTGCTCTTACTTCCCTTCCACTTGGTCTCTTGCACACATAATATGTCTACCTTTCTCCTCTCCATCATATCAGCCAGCTCTCTCCCTTACCAGTCATACTACCAACATTCAAAGTCCCCACTCTCATTTCCACCCTTCTAGTTTTCTTCTTCTCCCGCTGTTCGTAGCAACGTTTTCTTCCTCTTCTTCGTCGTCTTCACCCAGCAGTAGCCCAATTTCCACCGGCACCCTGTTGGGCAATAGCACCGGTGGCGGACGTTGTTAACCCGGGCCGCGACCGATCCGGTATGGGAATTCGATTCTGAGTCTGCATAGTTGGGTTGGCTTGTTTTACGCTGGATGCCCTTCCTGATGCAACCCTCCTCATTTATCCGGGCTTGGGACCGGCACTCAGAATGTACTGGCTGCACACCCCATGTGGCTGAGTTAAAGAAGAAAATTTACTGAAGATAAACTTTTTTCTTAATGCATGACAGAGCTGTTGAGCATGCATAATGAACACAATTTAATGCGCTTGCAAGCACGCACACATACACTTAGATTATTTAGTTAAATTAGTTTACTTGCCATGTGGCAAGTACATTTTTGACCCCCAGTTTGCCTGGCATGGCAATGTGACCTCTGGAGCTATGTGGGGGGTCCTGAATCACAAAAGTTACCAATTATTTCCAGGTTAGATTACAGTTTGCTTCTGTTATTTTTGTTATTCTGTTGTGAGCATACTTGAAATTGAATATGAGTCATTCTTAGGAATGGAATCTAAATGTCCTGAAATTTTGACATCAATTTAAATATGAGATATTCGGCACATTTTAACAAATTAAATTTAAATTTACTTTTCCTAAGTTCAAGCTAATTTATCCCTTTAAATTTTACTCATACCAAGCAGTGCTTGGCGGCTCGGATGATGACAACCGCGAGTGTGTTCTCGTAGTCCAACCAGCTCAGTTTTTGCCATGACCGCAAACCGGAAGTACATTCGTCACCACAAACAGGAAGTTCAAACAGGAAGTACATAGGAAGTACACAAGACGCATGATGGGAAAGACTGAGGTGCATGATGGGGGAACGCTTTCCAGGCAATGCGTAGAAACACTGTTAAGTGTCATGCCGGACAACAGTGTAAGGCTGGCGCAGGAATACACTGAGCGAGCCACATTACCTGTAACAATATAGCTTCCATCAACAAAGTAATTCAGAAAAATTAATAAGCCAGTTTCGAGTTTCTCAGTGCGCAGCTGCATCAAGCTAGCTAATAGCTGTTCATGTACTAATTAAAAGGCAACAGAATAATAATGAAACTACCCTCTGGACCTACATTCAGGTTAGTCATGTTTTTATCTGAAACTCAAATATAAAGCCCTATTAGTAATCTATTCATGTGTCTTCTCAATGTTGAAATATCCTAGGAAACTGTCCAAAATCTATCTAATGGATCAGCTTCTTAAAAAGTGCTCAGTGGTAATTAGTCATTTATAATTACATTTTTGATTTAGGCATAAATAATATATATTGTTGTGACACTGATTACAGATTTCACTGATTCAAATTTCTATAATATATATAGAAACAGTATGAACTGTTAGTAATTTGTTGCTTATTCATAATGGCAGGTACTGCAATGAACATTTTACATATTGAAATACTGTGAACTGTTACTAATTTGTTGCTTATTTATAATAAGAGGTCCTGTAATGAATAGTTCTACACTGCACATAAGTATCTAGTTTCACTGAATTAAAATGTTGCTGTTTTATGATATTGTCATTAAATATCTCTGTATATTTATAATTACAATTTAATACAGGTTATACATGGTGCCACATAAGTCAGGAGAATGAATATCTTTTGTGTAAACATCGTTTTTTAATGAAATCATCAACTCCTGAAGAAAACGATTAAAATAATATTGCCCAACTGAATCTAAAGTTTTTGCAGTATTTCAATCAAACAGCTTCAATATTTTTTGATAGAGAAAAACGCTGCTTTCATTATATTACTTTTGCTATTAAATTTAATTCGATTTTAAGTTATAGAACTTTTTGATCCAACAACCACGTCGTCACAGTGCCGTAAAAAACAGCAGCTCCGGTAAGAGAAAAACGAAAAACAAGACAGCGGCACTCGCCCAGAAAACAAGGCGTTGTAACTATTTCCCACTAAACTGATGTGACAACTCCAAAATACCAAGATTTTACTGAATTAAACGACCAAAAACTTACTGAATGAAGCGAACTCTTCCATTGACGCTGCACAGTCAACGAGACTCACAAAGAGAGAAACCGGCAGAGCGCAGAGCCTCCTACGTGTGCTACACTGACACCTACAGGCCAGTAGTGGAAACACATTCTCTGTCAAATTCACACAACTGAAGGAAAAAAAAAAATCCCAACAAAAAATCTTTTCATCTGGAAACGAAAAACGTGTAAAACGGTTTGTGTGTGTGTATATGTGTGTGTATTTATACTTAAAAACCCTTTCTGCCTTCTGTTTTTAGCAGCACAAACATGATAAACAGTTAAATATGGCCCAACAGCTGGCTCCAACACCATATGAAACTAAACCATAAACCATCTGATGAAGCAGTCAAACTCTTTCATTTGCTTATGAAAAGTCCTCCACTTTGCACTGATGGTGTTTGTGTGTCAGGACAACCGGAGGTTTGGAGCTCTTACACTCACTGGAGTGTTAACTTCATCGCCACTTGTCTCAGAGGGCAGATTGCTGCAGGATGGGGAGCCGCCTGCACACCCACATGTAGATTATATATTACAGTGCGCCTTGGGGTAAATAGACAAGAGGGATTTTCTATCTGATGCAGAAGCTCAAAGCACTTTACACTGATGCTTCACATTCACCCATCACACATCTGCACACACGGAGCAACTTGGAGATTAAATAATTTGCTCAAGGGCACCTTCGCGATTTTCCTGTCTGACAGGAAATCAAACGGTGCTCTGGTCACAACCCTGCCGCGAGGTGACAGCCCAGAGGTGAGAGCGGCGGGGATCAGCGTCTTTGCTCACAGACACTTTGACAAACAGCATTAACTTGATTCCCAGACACTTTAGCTGTCAAATTCCCGCTCTTCCCGCTGAGCTTTGATCAGCTCCGTGCAGTGCCGACACTCACTTAGAATTCTGTTCAATATCTGCTCACATTATGAGATGATTTGGAAAGCCACCCTCACAAAAACTCTTCTTGTTTTTGTCTCTTCATTTGTTTGAAATTCTGAATTACAATTCGGTCCATAAGTATTTGAACAGCTACGCACTTTTAGTAATGTTGCCTCTTATGTGCACACATCCATCCTCTGACTTGTTGAAAGAAAATTGACTGTAAAAGTGATAATTTTCTATGAAAAACAAAACTTATATTTCATTTGTCTTATTATGTTGGGCCTCTGAATTTGGAGGGCCTGTGTATAAAACTGGCAGGAATTCCTAAATGGTTTGTACAATATTTTAGTTTGAACCGCTTGAATTAAAGATCAGGGGCCTGTACTACGAAGCGGGGTTACTGGCTTATCAGGATAACTTCGGGAGTAAGTTGATGACGTGTGGAGTAACTTCCCGGTTAACCCGTACTACGAAAGGTGGATAGGTTTTGATCGAGGTATACTGCCAATGGCAATTTATGCTGTGTGCCAAACCTGCTCCGAGCAGGTTATGTTCTAGGTTAGCTTGAGGTTTTCGCTTAACCACTCCCTTTATAAGTACCGCCCATCCACCTTCAATCACTCCAAAGACAATGCTGGCCTACATGGATGATCTGTTTGATATTGGGGCACAAATTGTGAGGGGCACTCTTCGCAGGGTGAGGGTTTTTAAAGACCGTCAGAATCCGCTGACATACCCAGACGATATTCTCCATGAAAGATATAGATTCTCAGCTGAGGGAATTCGTTATCTTTAGTAGCTGAAGAAAGGGATTAAATAAACAGAGATGGCCAACACATATACAGGGCTGGAAATTTGAATCTGCTTGGTCATACCCACAGCCTCAGCCTAAGCATGTTGTTGTTTTGCTGAGTGTGCTGTAGAAAGGGATTAAATAAACAGAGATGACCAACACATATACAGGGCTGGAAATTTGAATCTGCCTGGTCATACCCACAGCTGGCTATTTAGTATATCTTGGACAGACAGAAAGACAGACAGAAGTGGCAGCATGAACAACACTGTATGGTCTTACATAAAAAGGCTATTTTGGGGGTAATTTTCAGTTCAACTTTAAAAAAAATTGTACCAGTTTATTCCCCATGTCATGAGGATTCAGAATACATATAGTTTTTAGGGCTACATATTATAGTTTGGGTGGGGTGGAATTAGAATTGACCACTTTATAGTTTTTGTACTTAGGCTTTCTTGATGACATCATCAGGATGGGAGGGGGGATTAGAATTCTGACCACTTTCTAATTATTGTACTCATGCATTCTTGATGACATCGTCAGGATGGGGGAGGGTGTGGAATTAGAATTCTGACCGCTTTATAATTTTTTTACTCAGGCTTTCTTGATGACATCAAGTAACCATAAAAGATAAAGAGAATAGATTAAAGCATTAAATTATTGGTTGCCCAGACCTTTAAAAAATTGTACCAGTTTGTTCCCCATGTCATGAGGATTCAGAATATATATAGTTTTTAGGGCTACATATTATAGTTTGGGAGTTTATCCCGGACAGACAGACAGAATTAGCCCTATACATATATATATATATATATATATATATATATATATATATATATATATATATATATATATATACACACACACAAAATTAAAGAGCTGATAATACAAAAAAAAAAGGTTTGACTTATATATGGGTTTCTCCTCTTCAAGAGAAAATATGGTATGTATGAATTCATCATATGACTTCTGAGTGACTTCATTATAAAGTCCTTCTTACCAATCAATCACAAATATTTTGCATATCAATACATGCTTTAGATCATCCACCTGGGCTTCTTGGTCAATGAGATAAACAAAAAAGGTGCACTATGGGTTTTATATAAAATTAAATTTGATATTTCTTTCAGGTTATAACTGACTTTTATTGTCACAGTGGGCACATGTTGGATCATAACAGAGGCTCAAACATAAAGTGGGAAATTACATCATAAAAAGATGGTCCAACATTTTTCACAGTCATCTCATGTCCTCATATCAGGATACACACTTTGAGCAGGCAGCTAAAAAATGGATTATTCACACGTCTCACCTTTGTTGATCGTAGGTTCGGTGCTTGTCTGAGGGTAGATTATGGTTTTTCAAAAGCTTTTAAAACTAGGTTTGGTTTACATTTTGAGTGTTTTGTGATTCATCTGAGACTGATAACTGTTTGCAAAAACTACTGTACATTTCTGGACTGGCGCCACCTGGGGATGAAATGCAAATCCATATTAAAATAATTAGAAAAAATGCACTCCTCTACTATAATTGGTCATGTGAGGTTGTTTGACATGTTAACTGAGGTACAGCACCAGGTTCAGCACACAAACTCTACAAAATTAGAAAATTTTATCTTACCTTTCAAATATTTAGTATGCCGTAAAGCTGCTGTTACCATTTATTAAGATGATTTGAATCCTGGGACCCACCGAACATGATCATTGGTGCCGACACTAACCTTCTGACTGCACTCAGTGTCATGTTTTCCCCTGCTATCAGGAAAATATGTGCTACTAATTGATACTTTGACTTTTCAAACTGCATAAATGAACACATAAAGACCTTATTTCAATGCTTTCAGATGAACCACAGTACTGGCACCACCAATCTCAAATGGATTCAGATGAACCAGCTTCACTGTAGCAAACACGCCTCTGGCTTTGCAGTATGAGGGGCAGCCAATCCCATGAGCAAGGAGTTCAACAAACAGAGAGAAAAACATTGGGCCGAGAACAGAACCTTGAGGTACTCCATATTTCATGGAGTACCTCATGGTGATATAATGAACACATTGCGATCAACCCTACAAGTCATGCTGCACTTTAAAGCATTTATTAAGTATTGCTCATAACATGTTGATTTTGTTAATACATTTAATGTTAGAATTATTTCTAGCAAACAATTGTATGTTTAACTTTTGACTAACAACATTTTGAGTTTGGCACCGTTGTTTTGGCCTTTCTTTGAAGCTGTGAAATTTACAACTGATAAATTCTAAATGGTACATTTGCTTTTCAGTATGTTATTTAATTCCTTTATGTAGAGTTTTGTTGTTGACATTCCTTTAGTGCAGGGAATGAAAGAGTAAGTCGGGTGTAGTGGTTTGATATATTTAGTGGAAACACAAAGATGAAAGCATAAAACTTTTGAAAAAGTGATAAGGACCCTGAAACCCTGCATTAAGACCACTGGCCTTTCTAATGATGGTACTTTTACTGAAGGAGACCATTTTTAAATTTAATTCTAATTAGCTTAATGGAGCAAATACAGTTAAGCAATTAGATGCTTCATTGATCCCCATCTGCAGGGGGATTGAGCAGTTCTCAGCTGCAGAAGAACGACGCTGCAATGAGGATGACCCAAGATCTGAAATCTGTCCTCCACCCCACTCTCCGCCGAAGGGACAAACATGTTAATATGGCACAGACTCACACTATTTCATCTGTGCAAAAAAATCTCAAAAACGATTTCTCCAATTGACTCATTTCTTGAATGTGCCGGTTCACTGTGGCTCTGTATTCCTTTAAGATATGCTGGAGCCTGTCTGGATCTGAGGAGACTGTTTCAACATTGTAGCCTCTCTGTCTCTTTGCAGAGCGTGCACCAAAAATGCAGATGCGTCTCAAAACTTGCACATTCTGCTCAAAACCCACAACAGGCGCACACGGTTAAATACAGTGTCATTAGGGCACTCACGCATGCAGCCGCCTTCACGCCGCGTAACTGGAGAAATTCAGATTTCACTGAAGGTGAAACCTTTGCAGAGGCGTGCTCTCACATCAGTCACAACACACACCGTTTTACATGCACATGTACAGTACTGGCTCCATGCATGCACGCACACCAAGTCATTCATTCTGAGGCCATGCATTATACATGCATCTATGAATAAATTCCAGCTGAGAGCATTCTTCATTGTCAGTTTTTTTATTATTATTATTATGAGGCCACACCAGCTGAATCTTTGATCACAACTCTCTGTTTCCTGACACCTTTCCTTTCCCTTCCTTCCGTTTTCACTCTTTCCCAAAACATCTTGCTCTTGCAGCATTCCTCTCATCTCTCTCTCTTTCTCTCGCTCTCGTTCCTCATGTACAGCCCCATCTTTCTTTGCTGCACTATTTCCTGTTTGGCATTTCACAAATATGATGTTTTGCTGTCACTGTTTAAAGAAGGACAGAGGTGAGCAAGAAAGAGTGGGACGCAGTGGCGCAGCAAGAAAAGAGATAAGGTAAATGTCACAATGCTGTGGAAAAAAGTTTGTCACAAAAGAAAAAGTGAGTAATATCCTCCAGAGACAGTGAAACTAAACATGCACTCAAAGAACACATTCATCACCCGGAGGTGAACATTCCTGGAACATTTTTGCTTTGACTGCCATATTTCTGACAATATAGCAAATTCAGCACCAAATCACAACATAAGTTGCCCCAAGGTGCTTCACAAGGGTAACGTTAGGCCTTACCCAGCCCTGTGAGCAAGCTCATTAGTGTCAGTAGTAAGGAAAAACTCCTTCAGATGGTTTTTGAAGGAGAAGATGAAGAAAAAAGCTCCAACAGACCAGACAGAGTAGGGCAACCATCTGCTTTGGTCATACGGAAACATGAAAAGTCAGCCTGATATGAACTAAGTAGCCCTACCCCTACACCTACACCTACCCCTACACCTACACCTACCCTAACCCAAACCCAAACCCAACCCTACCTTAAACCCTGCCCCAACTCATCCCTACCCCTAACCCTACCCTTAATCCAACCCTAACACTAATCCTAACCCATTCCGAGGTCTCCCATGGGCCAAGTTCTCTTGTTACAGGTCATACTACCCGTAACACTGGTCTACAGCGAAAATGCTTCAAAATTAAATATTGTCAAATATGACTAATTTTGAGCCACTGACAATGAAAATGATGTTTGAAATTGCTGATTTCGGCTGTCAGCATATATTCAATGTATCAGTTTTATTTAGCGTGGCAAAATTAGGGCAACTTTGTTCAGTGTCAGATACAGGTCTATATGGGCCTAGCCTGGAATCACTTCGTGTCAGTTGACTCAGATAAGAAATATCACTTGAATTGTGGGAGAACATCAGCTACGACATTTTGGCCATGTGATGTGCTTCTCTGGGCGTGACCCGGCCGGTGGTGAAGACCCAAGCAACCGGAAAACAATAAGGGGACGTCCATAAATCACCTGACTGTGGTAGACCTGTTGTCTCCTTGGGTGGTTGCTATCCAGGGTGGTGGTAGGTGCTGTGATGCGTGGCACTAGCGCAGGCTCCCAGAGCTGACCCTGAGTGTGAGAGAGAAATATTCTATGGCTGGAAAAAATTGCTTTCCATGGTCATATCTTCTCAAATTACTGTCCTACTTACAGACTATCCAGTGAGGAATTATCACTAAAGACATTTTTTTTATCTCACTCTGTCCAAGGTCAGATGGCAGTGAAATGAGTATATTTGTGTAGAGTTGAACTGAACATCCCTGATCAGAGGATAAACGGGTCACATTATTACCCACTCACCCTTGGCGGAATACACCTGCTATGATGAGAGAGATAATAAAAAACATACAGACGTCCACATTGGCGCTCTCTGGATCCGAGGCGTGCTCTCTATAGCTTTAATACCTCCTGCCATTACCTTAACTCCTTTCTGACATTTCTGTTTTGCCGGCTCTGGCTGATGCACTTTCTCTTTGTCTCTCCTTTAGTCCTTTTATCTCTCTTAACCTCACATCCCGACTGCCTTTTTTTCTCCCGGTGCTCCTTTTTGTTTCTGCCTTTGCTTCCGGCTTTACTTCAACATGTTCTCCTCATCTCTTCTTTCCCGTTATGCTCTCCGGATTATTTTTTCAAAACTTTATATGCCCATTCTTTTATGTTATAGAAAATGGTGAAAAGTTTGAAAATGCCAATCAGGTTGGAAGTGACAGCTTTGCTTTTGGGTCATCTCATCACACCGGCTACTGCTGGGTCTGTTGAGGGCGTATTTACAGGGGGTTTACAATATGAGCAGCCGAATTAGGCCTAAGTAGGACAGTTTTATTTACATCTGCCAATAAAGTTGACCCATTTAAGTTCGAAATGAACAAGACATCAGGGTAATGGAGTCTGTTTTTCAGTTGTCTTTGAAGTTGGGGCTGTGTCACGGCAAACTGGGTAACAAGGGCAGTCAGAGATTACAGACCCGATCCATGCTTTGATTTGAAATATCACAATAGGGTGATTCATGGAAACACACCGCCTTCCTCCCCACCAGATCCAGATAAGCCGCCATTCATCATTTGGATTGGTAGACATAAGAATGGGGATGTCTCCTCTTTATGTATGTCAGGGTTGGGTTATTTAGATCATGGTAACAGAAGCCAAAATTTTGAAAACAGTATCAAAATCTCAACAGTGCAGGCTGAGACCTAGATCTGTCAAAAGTAGTTTGCAAAAAATGTTCTCTCACAGGCATATAATTAGAAATAATGGCCAAAATGTCAAAAAATATCCTCTAAAATATTCTAGAAACCAGATTAAAACCCAGATTTGAGTGTTCTCTGAGGTTCAGCAAGTTACTTCTTCATTCTAACACTCTAAGAAATGAAACACAGGGGTGTTAAATGTAATTAATACTATTATTTTCAATATACTTGCAATTAATTGTAGGGATTTATGGAATAATGTTTCATTTGATTAATTAATTTGTACTACAAAATTGTTTTGCACTTAATTGACAGTGTTATGTTCTGTGGAAAAAGCTACCTTAACTTTATCAATTAAATTCAACGTTTTATTTCTTAGAGTGTATAAATTGATAGGCAAGTCACAGCCAGTTTGAGTTACTCTTCTAATCCAGTATGATCAAAAATCCACATGACACTCAGTTTTTCTAACCCCTCATATTTTACATATATTTGAAGACGTAGGTCCTATACAGGCCTGGCGACCCATTGAGCCAGTGCTAATTCCTGGATTCTGTAATGTGAAAAATATGAGAGTGTTTGGTTCCCCCTAAATGGTGTACCAGTCCATTGCATGTTAGTTCCTCAGCCAAGACTGGTACCTATTTACTGAGCCAATGAAGTGTCTTAGCATGAAGCACGAACCTGGAATTGAACCCTGCCACATATATTAGTCATCCAACTCCTGTTTCACAGTGCAGTTGCTGCCTGGCATGCATAAAGCTACATGCTCTGCAAACAGCACGATGTGCTCGTGATATGAAATATGACATGACATTTGTAATTGAAGCCCATGAATTATTTCATGACAAACTGACAAAATTTGTTCACACGTTTTTGAGTGATACTGTGGTGATACCAAATAATTCATTCAATAATTGCAAAAGTGATCCCTTGTTTTAGTAGCAGAAAATGTTCTGCCACTCTAAAATTCCTAAAAGTTTTCAATAAACAATCTAGGCTTGATGTAGCCACAGTGAACCCCATACATTATGTAATAATCTGAAGTAAAATAAATGTTAAATCAAGGCTATAGCATAGAACATCACCCTGTCTCAACATCAGGGATGGGTGCCATGAAGGGCCAACAGTGTTACTTATCATTTCAGCTGATCACCTCAGCAGATGTTGCTGATAACCCCAAGACTCTTCTACCCCCAAAGCAAATAATTCTTCATCCTTGCTGTAGCTAGTTGTCAGAGTTGGACCTGAAAGGAAAAACTCAGTTAACACAGAAAATAATCACGCAGGAGACACTGAATTTCTTTTTCGGACCGGGAGTGACATGTTTAGCCGCATGTTCTCCTTGAATTGCTGGCTGTCTGAGTGGTATCCAAAAAATGAGGTGGGCTTTATAGATAATTGGCAAAGCTTCTGGGGAAAACCTGGTCTTGTTAGGAGAGACGGCATCCATCCCACTTTGGATGGAGCAGCTCTCATTTCTAGAAATCTGGCCAATTTTCTTAAATCCTCCAAACCATGACTATCCAGGGTTGGGACCAGGAAGCAGAGTTGTAGTCTTACACCCCTCTCTGTAGCTTCTCTCCCCCTGCCATCCCCTCATTACCCCATCCCCGTAGAGACGGTGCCTGCTCCCAGACTACCAATAACCAGCAAAAATCTATTTAAGCATAAAAATTCAAAAAGAAAAAATAATATAGCACCTTCAACTGCACCACAGACTAAAACAGTTAAATGTGGTCTATTAAACATTAGATCTCTCTCTTCTAAGTCCCTGTTAGTAAATGATATAATAATTGATCAACATATTGATTTATTCTGCCTTACAGAAACCTGGTTACAGCAGGATGAATATGTTAGTTTAAATGAGTCAACACCCCCGAGTCACACTAACTGCCAGAACGCTCGTAGCCCGGGCCAAGGGAGAGGATTAGCAGCAATATTTCACTCCAGCTTATTAATTCATCAAAAACCCAGACAGAGCTTTAATTCATTTGAAAGCTTGACTCTTAGTCTTGTCCATCCAAATTGGAAGTCCCAAAAACCAGTTTTATTTGTTGTTATCTATTGTCCACCTGGTCGTTACTGTGAGTTTCTCTGTGAATTTCGGACCTTTTGTCTGACTTAGTGCTTAGCTCAAATAAGATAATTATAGTGGGCGATTTTAACATCCACACAAATGCTGAGAATGACAGCCTCAACACCGCATTTAATCTATTGTTAGACTCGATTGGCTTTGCTCAAAATGTAAACGAGTCCATCCACCACTTTAATCATACCTTAGATCTTGTTCTGACTTATGGTATGGAAATTGAAGACTTAACAGTATTCCCTGAAAACCCCCTTTTGTCTGATCATTTCTTAATAACATTTACATTTACTCTGATAAGTTTCATTACACTAGAAATCTTTCAGAAAGTGCTGTAACTAGGTTTAAGGATATGATTCCTTCTTTATGTTCTCTAATGCCATATACCAACACAGTGCAGAGTAGCTACCTAAACTCTGTGAGGGAGATAGATTATCTCATCAATAGTTTTATATCCTCATTGAGGACAACTTTGGATGCTGTAGCTCCTCTGAAAAAGAGAGCCTTAAATCAGAAGTGCCTGACTCCGTGGTATAACGCACAAACTCGCAGCTTAAAGCAGATAACCCATAAGTTGGAGAGGAAATGGTGTCTCACTAATTTAGAAGATCTTCACTTAGCCTGGAAAAAGAGTCTGTTGCTCTATAAAAAAGCCCTCCGTAAAACCTCTTAAATCATTCTTAAGTCAGTTTTAAGCAGAAACAAGGTGAAATTCTGTGAGGTTTTGAAATGTCAGACACGCAGTGTACGCATCAGCAAGCTGCAGCGCTCTTACAGAGTCTGTTGCTCTATAAAAAAGCCCTCCGTAAAGCTAGGACATCTTACTACTCATCACTAATTGAAGAAAATAAGAACAACCCCAGGTTTCTTTTCAGCACTGTAGCCAGGCTGACAAAGAGTCAGAGCTCTATTGAGCCGAGTATTCCTTTAACTTTAACTAGTAATGACTTCATGACTTTCTTTGCTAATAAAATTTTAACTATTAGAGAAAAAATTATTCATAACCATCCCAAAGACGTATCGTTATCTTTGGCTGCTTTCAGTGATGCCGATATACTCTTTCTCTCCGATTGTTCTGTCTGAGTTATTTTCATTAGTTACTTCCTCCAAACCATCAACATGTCTATTAGACCCCATTCCTACCAGGCTGCTCAAGGAAGCCCTACCATTAATTAATGCTTCGATCTTAAACATGATCAATCTATTTTTATTAGTTGGCTATGTACCGCAGGCTTTTAAGATGGCAGTAATTAAACCATTACTTAAAAAGCCATCACTTGACCCAGCTATCTTAGCTAATTATAGGCCAATCTCCAACCTTCCTTTTCTCTCAAAAATTCTTGAAAGGGTAGTTGTAAAACAGCTAACTGATCATCTGCAGAGGAATGGTCTATTTGAAGAGTTTCAGTCAGGGTTTAGAATTCATCATAGTACAGAAACAGCATTAGTGAAGGTTACAAATGATCTTCTTATGGCCTCAGACAGTGGACTCATCTCTGTGCTTGTTCTGTTAGACCTCAGTGCTGCTTTTGATACTGTTGGCCATAAAATTTTATTACAGAGATTAGAGCATGCCATAGGTGTTAAAGGCACTGTGCTGCGGTGGTTTGAATCATATTTATCTAATAGATTACAATTTGTTCATGTAAATGGGGAATCTTCTTCACAGGCTAAGGTTAATTATGGAGTTCCACAAGGTTCTGTGCTAGGACCAATTTTATTCACTTTATACATGCTTCCCTTAGGCAGTATTATTAGACAGCATTGCTTAAATTTTCATTGTTACGCAGATGATACCCAGCTTTATCTATCCATGAAGCCAGAGGACACACACCAATTAGCTAAACTGCAGGATTGTCTTACAGACATAAAGACATGGATGACCTCTAATTTCCTGCTTTTAAACTCAGATAAATCTGAAGTTATTGTACTTGGCCCCACAAATCTTAGAAACATGGTGTCTAACCAGATCCTTATCCTGACCTCTAGTAATACTGTGAGAAATCTTGGAGTCATTTTTGATCAGGATATGTCATTCAATGCGCATATTAAACAAATATGTAGGACTGCTTTTTTGCATTCGCGCAATATCTCTAAAATTAGAAAGGTCTTGTCTCAGAGTGATGCTGAAAAACTAATTCATGCATTTATTTCCTCTAGGCTGGACTATTGTAATTCATTATTATCAGGTTGTCCTAAAAGTTCCCTGAAAAGCCTTCAATTAATTCAAAATGCTGCAGCTAGAGTACTGACAGGGACTAGAAGGAGAGAGCATATCTCACCCATATTGGCCTCTCTTCATTGGCTTCCTGTTAATTCTAGAACAGAATTTAAAATTCTTCTTCTTACTTATAAGGTTTTGAATAATCAGGTCCCATCTTATCTTAGGGACCTCATAGTACCATATCACCCCAATAGAGCGCTTCGCTCTCAGACTGCAGGCTTACTTGTAGTTCCTAGGGTTTTAAGAGTAGAATGGGAGGCAGAGCCTTCAGCTTTCAGGCTCCTCTCCTGTGGAACCAGCTCCCAATTTGGATTAGGGAGACAGACACCCTCTCTACTTTTAAGATTAGGCTTAAAAGTTTCCTTTTTGCTAAAGCTTATAGTTAGGGCTGGATCAGGTGACCCTGAACCATCCCTTAGTTATGCTGCTATAGACTTAGACTGCTGGGGGGTTCCCATGATGCACTGAGTGTTTCTTTCTCTTTTTGCTCTGTATGCACCACTCTGCATTTAATCATTAGTGATTGATCTCTGCTCCCCTCCACAGCATGTCTTTTTCCTGGTTCTCTCCCTCAGCCCCAACCAGTCCCAGCAGAAGACTGCCCCTCCCTGAGCCTGGTTCTGCTGGAGGTTTCTTCCTGTTAAAAGGGAGTTTTTTCCTTCCCACTGTCGCCAAGTGCTTGCTCACAGGGGGTCGTTTTGACCGTTGGGGTTTTTCCGTAATTATTGTATGGCTTTGCCTTACAATATAAAGCGCCTTGGGGCAACTGTTTGTTGTGATTTGGCACTATATAAATAAAATTGATTTGATTTGATTTTTTCCTGATCAGGAAATGAGTGTGACCCTCCGCCAAGAACCATCCTTGTCTGCTCTGAAGGGCCCCGTCCATCTGCCTCCCCTATTTATTGAATAAAGTTACATACAAGCATATAATACAAAACAAGAAAAAGACACAGAGTCTGGTCTCACGTTGATATGAAAACAGTTATGGCTTTAAGCCTCCAGTCTCCTAGTCCTCCGATAACAACGTTCAGCCCTGAACCAGTGTGCCGGTCACACTGCTCTTCCCTCAAGGCTGACCCGTTAATTAAAGACGCACATCTGAGCTTAGCAAAAACATAGCTTTAGCAAAACAGTCTGTACATTCACTAAGCCAAAGATCATCTGCTCACTTTCTCGTGTGAGCAGTTTTAATGATTACTTGAACAGTTCAGTGTATATGATTGCTTTGACAATGAGTGATTAATTAAAAGAGTAATGGTACATGAACTCTCAGACATGCGTATATGTATATATGAAAATAGAGAACAGAATCAAAGACAAGATCAAAGACAATACATCAAAGTAAAGACATTAATATTTGATAATCATATTGCTGATATATAGAAAACCCTGTCACTAGTACAGAATTCATTAAAGAGAACCTGAGCATCTGCTTCAAAATCGATATCACCAAGTAAGTATATCTATATCAACAAGTCAATCACTTGGTCGTCACCAGTAAAGTCAGACCAAAGTCAGAAATAATCCACCCCCCTGGTAAACTGCAACACAAAAAATGTTTCAGTTATGCAAAACTTAGACAGACTCAGAAAGGACCCATTCAGAATGCGACATTGTCATTGAAGGCAAGAAGTGTCCCTCAGCATAAAAAGACAGAGCTTAAATGATGGCAGATAAATGGGAGGTCAGGGGAAAGGGTCACTGTGACTAAGAAGAGAATATCACAGATGACTGGATGGACGTATTTGAAGAGGATGTGGCTGCTCTTTCGGCTCCTGTACACGGGCAGACTCATGATTATCAACAACTTGACAGCTTCTTCTTTGTGGCATCACCTTGCTGTGTTTAATCTCTCCAGAGGCGTCCTGTCATATATCCACGACAACGTGGCAGATGGGTCGTGATATCACTGCCTCAGGTCCGCTTTCCTTCACCGAGCTGTCCAGAAACGGGGATAAAGGCCGACCTTGAGAGTGCTACGGCACAATTAAATTGAATAGCAAATCATCTCATATCTTTGTGGAAGACCAATGAATGTGCTGTAAAAAAGAACAGGGCAGGATGTGTAGCACTGGACAGTCAGAAATGAGCATCGTCAGTTATCAGTCACATCTTTAGGGTTTGGTAGAAAAAAAAAAATTCCTGCAACATTTAGTACATGCGATTGCAAAGTTTGAGCACACACTCTGTCAATTAAAGACGCATCAATACTCTTGCATTACTCCTGTTTTACTGTACACCAGATGAGTTGTGTGCATGTGGTATCTGAGCTGCTGAGCTCACATGTGCACATGCATTTACACTGGCACGGTGTCACTGGCTGCTGCAGCCTGATCAATCTTTCCGCTCTGTTTGTCTTTGATCATGGCTTTCATCCACACTATATTCTGTGGACTAACTATTTTTGGAAGGAATTTTACAAGGCAGGAATCACCTTTTTTGTTTTGTTTTTCCAGGGCAAGCATATGATCAAGCTATCAGCACCTCTCTGAATGTGTAACTAGAAATATAAGTATATAAATTTAAAAAATATCCATCCATCCATTTTCTTCCGCTTCATCCGAGGTCGGGTCGCGGGGGCAGGAGCTCAAGCAAAGCCGCCCAGGCCTCCCGATCCACACACACCTCCTCCAGCTCCTCCGAGGGAACACCGAGGCTTTCCCAAGCCAGCTGCGAGACGTAGTCCCTCCAGCGTGTCCTGGGTCTTCCCCGGGGCCTCCTCCCAATGGGACGTGCCTGGAACACCTCTCCAGCGAGGCGGCCAGGGGGCATCCAAAAAAGATGCCCGAGCCACCTCAGCTGGCTCCTTTCGACGTGGAGGAGTAGCGGCTCAACTCCGAGCTCCTCCCGAGTGACCGAGCTCCTCACCCTATCTCTAAGGGAGCGCCCAGCCACCCTGCGGAGGAAACTCATCTCGGCCGCTTGTACTCGCGATCTTGTTCTTTCGGTTATGAGCCAAATCTCATGACCATAGGTGAGGGTCAGAACGTAGATTGATCGGTAAATCGAGAGCTTTGCCCCCCTACTCAGCTCTCTCTTCACCATGACGGTCCGATACAGTGACTGCATCACTGCAGATGCTGCACCGATCCGTCTGTCAATCTCACACTCCATCCATCCCTCTCTCGTGAACAAGACCCCGAGATACTTAAACTCCTCCACTTCAGGCAAGGACACGCCACCAAACTAAAAAGGGCAAAGCACCTTTTTCCAGTTGAGAACCATGGCCTTGGATTTGGAGGTGCTGATTTTCATCCTGGACGCTTCACACTCAGCTGCAAACTGCCCCAGTGCACTCTGAAGGTCCTGATTTGATGAAGCCAACAGAACCACATCGTCCGCAAACAGCAGAGACGAGATTCTGTGGTTGCCAATCCAGACCCCCTCTACACCCTGACTGTGCCTAGAAATTCTGTCCATAAAGGTAATGAACAGAACCGTTGACAAAGGGCAGCTCTGGCGGAGGCCGACGTGCACTGGAAACAGGTTTGACTTACTACCGGCAATGCAAACCAAGCTCCTGTTGCAGTCGTACAGGAACCGGATATGCGGATATTTAAAAATATCAAACTATAAATACATATGGACTTACCATCTGATTCAACAGCTTTTTCCTTTTAGAATATTTTCATAATCTGAATCCTGTGGGTCATAGAGCAGTTTGTGTGTTGTTATGGAAATTTGGTAAGTTAAAGGTATGTGAAGACCAGAAAAGTGATTTGTTGTAGCCACTTAACACTCATGTGACTTTTGCCGATTGCAGAAATGGTAAAAAATTATGTTAATTTTTTTAATGTTTGTGTACAGTAAAAAGTGTTAAATATTAAATGGTGCTGGCATGATGTCATAATGACAGCCTACAGATCATTTCTGTCTGTTTATTTCATGAGTGGCACTTGTGTGGTATAAATAGGTGTTGGCCTGAATCTTTAGAGGGCTGTGGTAGCCACAAAGTGAGATGCATTTGGGTCTGTTCTGCAGCTCTTCCCTCATGCAGTCAGTGTAGAAGTTGTAACCCGTTAACATGACAAATAAAATGAAAATAAAATGCTCTGGAGCCACCATGCACCTGGTGTGTTTCAGGCCTTAGAGACTAAAAGTAGACCAGGAACGCTTCTGGCTAACAATATCGTACAATGCCGCATCGTTAATATTGTACACCTAACTTTTCATCCCACAGATGGCATTGATTTTCTTCAAATACCAAACTACCACATAGTGGAAAGTCCTTTTTAAATTTTATGTAATTAGTTGCACAAATTATGAAAGCAGCATTTAACGGGCCAATGGTACCCAAGTGCCCAAACCAAACTGACTGAAGGCTTCCTCGAACATCATGGTTAGGGTTAGGGTTAGGGTTTATAATTACTGCCACCAGCTCATGGTAAATGGACTGCATTTATATCGTGCTTTTCCATCTGCATCAGATGCTCAAAGCGCTTTACAATAATGCATTACATTCACCCCGATCTCAGGGTGCTGCCATACAAGGTGCTCACTACACATCGGGAGGAACTAGGGGATTAAAGACCTTGCCCAAAGGCCCTTAATGATTTTCCGGTCAGGCTGGGATTTGAACCAAGGATCCTCTGGTCTCAAGCCCAACACTTAACCACTAGACCATCACCTTGTAAGGCAAGATATTCTTTATGACATATTGTCAGCTCCGCATCTTGTGGTCAGAAGTAAGCCATATATAGGCCCCGAGACCCATTGGTTTTGATTCCCTCTCTCTGTAGTATAATGGACACAAGAGTCTATGTTTCCCTCTCGAGTCTCCAAGGCTGGAACCCATTTACACCCACCTGGACTGGGACAATATAGTCAAAGCATCTTGTCCAAGGACTCAGACAGGTAGTGTGAAATGGAATCAAACCCAAGTCTACATATTGGCAGAACTTCTACTTATCCCACAAAGCTACCTGCTTTGAAAGAGTCTTTGTCACAAACTAAATGAATGTTATGTTTTATTTCTCTTTTTTTAATTGCCAGTGTCTAAATTTGAACAAGTTTAATAATGCTGGGTTAAGGATACCAGTAGACCTCCAACAAGGTCAAGCAATCTACATAATCATTTTATTTCTGGTGGTAAACACTACTAATTGAAACCTTTGTCACCATCAGACTCACATTTTTGTAATTACAAAAATGCCAAAATGTGTTATTAAATTTCCAGGTTTTGAGGCCAAGCTTCCCACTTGTGTGATGCACAATATAGCAATGAGTAGTTGGGTCCTTGGCAGGGTTGAAAGAGATGGTCTCAGCATGCCTCAGGGTGAGTTAAATTCATTTTTTCTTTTAGAAATAATATTGTCATGGGGCAATTATCTGTTTGGGGTCTGTGAAATGCAATATCTAGCGGGAGGAAGGGAGCCTGACTGTGTGCATTTCATTGCCAGTGGTGCTTCTGCTGACACTGAGATTTCTGCTGTCTGTACTCAGTTTAGTTGTTACTGCTGCAGTGTGTGGGTGGGTGACAGAGTGGGTTAGAGTTGGGCAATATTGACAAAATTAAATATCACAATATCTTTGACTCAATACCTCACATCGATATGATACTATATTACATTGCTATGATGATGAATGTAATTATATTTTTGGTATAACTGTTGCTGCCTTCATATCGATCTGAACGAGGGCTGAAGGATTCTGAATGATGTCAGTGATGAAAGGCACATAGAGAACTGGTGAAAAAGGCAGTGACGGTTCCTGGAAGCCCCCATTTGGAATCAACCCACCAAGTCTGCACAGTGTCGGAACATCATCGTTCTTTATTTCACGATCTGTCATGTTGTTCCTGTTAGACAGCAGGAGGACAGGATCAGTATTTTTATCGTTTCCTAAAAAAGGATTAATCAGTTTTTGCAGCAGATTCTCATGAAAAATTAATCATAAAACGTACAAAAAAGTAATGCACTAACATTTGTAGATATTTGGAGCTATTTTTCTGTTGAATTCATACAAATTCAATGTATTAAGACAAGATTAAATTATTTTGCTAGAGTACTGAACAGTAAAGAGTGGACACTGTTTTTTTTTTATACAATAGGTTCAACAAATTTATGCGAAAGGACTGAAGACATTTTCACAAAATGTTCACCAATATTGCACATATTGAATATTGAATATATAACAATATAACAATATTGAACCAACAGACTAAAAAACTCTTTTATTCCCACAGCCATTGCTCTCCTAAATAACACCTAAGGACTCACTGTTGCACTTAAGTCTATACTGACTCGCACCTTATTTCTGGGCTCTTGTTTTATATATTTATTCTGCTGTGTTTTTATGTTTTTTATGTTTTTATGTTTTTTATGAATTTGTATGATGTGGTTTTATGAATGTAATGTAATTTTTACTGCTGACTGCACCTGAATTTCCCCCATTGGGACTAAATAAATGATCAAATCAAATCAAATCAAATCACATAACTGAGTATCTGAATAACTCTGTTTGTTATGTATTCACCGTGCAGAAGGGGGAGGAATTATAGAGTCTTGTTGCCAAAGGTAGGAAAGACCTCCTGTGGCATTCTGTGGCGCACCTCGGTGGTCTCAGTCTATGGCTGAAGGTGCTCTGTCAGGATGCCAGTGTAGCATGAAGAGTGTTGGAGGTGTCCCAGATGCTGAGCAGTTTCCTCAACATCCTCCTCTCTGACAGCTCCACCACAGACTCTAGCTGAACCCCCAGGATGGAGCCAGCTTTCCTGATGAGCTTGTTGAGTCGAGTCAGCTGCCTTCAGCCTGCTGTCCCAGCACACAATATCATAGAAGATGACACTGGAGACCACCGAGTAATAAAACATCTTCAACATATTTTTGCAGACATTGAAAGATCTGAGCCTCCTGATGAAGTACAGCTGGCTCTGACCTTTCTTATACACAGCATGTGTGTTTACAGTCCAGTCCACTTTGTTTCTATGTGGACACCCAGGTATTTGCAGTAGTCTACGATGTCCACCTCAGTTCCATTGATGGTAACTGGGTTCAGATGGGTCTTCCATCTTCTAAAGTCCACCACCAGCTCCTTTTTCTTAGATACTTTGAGCTGTAGGTGGTTGAGTTTGCACCACAAAATCAACTTGTCCACCACACTCCTGTACTCAGCCTCCTGGTCACTGCCGATGCAGCCTACAATGGCAGAGTCATTTGAAAACTTCTGTAGGTGGCACCACTGTAACCA
This sequence comes from Thalassophryne amazonica, assembly GCF_902500255.1. Lineage (NCBI taxonomy): Eukaryota > Metazoa > Chordata > Actinopteri > Batrachoidiformes > Batrachoididae > Thalassophryne > Thalassophryne amazonica. The sequence continues at coordinate 11,219,685 of NC_047103.1, read as the reverse complement.
GAACCTGAAGTCTGAGTCGGCAATGACTTCAACAACAAGATGGTGAATCATCTGAGTGGGGAAAAAATGCATTGCTGCCTTATTATTGTTATCTTTCCTTAAATGCTAAACCTAACAGTAACATTTCTGAATGCTAAATGTGAAACATGCAGTGTGCATGCATGTGGAAATTCATAGAAATATGCACAAAGTATTGCACTTAGCTTTTATTACGATACGAAACATGTCATGAGCATATGTTGATAATCTTGTTAAACAACCTGACTGACAAAACAAACCAAACCGACTAACAACACAGTATAGCATGGAAACCTTCACAGTATATTTTACTGAGTAAAATATACTCTGCCAGGATAACGTTTGGTCCCACTCTGAATAGAGTACAATACACACTATTGTAGCATGAAATCAGCTCTATCTTGTCAAATCAAGTGTTTCTACTCCAGTAAGGGTTGATCTTACACTGTGATAGATTATATTTAACTTTATTTGGACTGGGACCAAATGTTATAACAGCAGAGTAAATTTTACTTCCATTTACTATCTCTTTTTGTCTCTCTGTGTCTTATTTTTTTCTGTTCTTCTCACAACTTCATCACATTTCTTTCCTCAAACACCATTGATCACTCCCTTCCTCAGTCTCCTGGGTTCCGTCTTCTCCGAACACACAGACCACAAGAAACTCTGACAATGAATCAATCAATCAGTTTAATAAATGAAGTGTCTGCTTACGCCTGACTACCATTTCTCTGCAGGACTACTTGCTGAAGCCTTCCCCGATGATTTGTCTTTAGTTTCCTCTTTCTCCTGTTCAGCTGTGATGTCTATCAATTTTAAATGACTTCAACTCCCACAAAATTCTGTTTCATTTATTATGATTTTAGGTGTTTGAATTCTAGGTGTACTTGGACAAGCATCTGTACTAAAAATGTACTTTAACTGAACTAAGAACTTGAGTCTGGGTCGACACAAGCGATGCCAGACCAACTTTTTCGAATAGTACTTGAGCCATGATATAAAAAAGGGTCCTTTTGTGATATGTTCCTTCAGTTTGACCTTTCAACTCCCTCTAAAGATTTCAGAGGACATGTTGTTGGAAATGTTCATTTTTGGGTTTGGTAACTGTATTAAAGTTCACGTTATGGCCCAAATAACACAAATTGGGTCAATTTTAACAGTTAAGATTATATAAAGGGTCCAGTATACTACATGCTGTTGGTTCAGTGAAAGTCTTGAGATTCTGATACAATAAATGTTCATTATTGGGCTTGGTAACTAGATTAAAGTTCATGTTATGGCCCAAATAACACAAAGTTAGCAAATTTTAACGGTTAAGATTATATAAAGGGTCCAGTATACTACATGCTGTTGGTTCAGTGAAAGTCTTGAGATTTCTGATACAATAAATATTCATTTTTGGGCTTGGTAACTGGATTAAAGTTCATGTTATGGCCCAAATAACACAAAGTTAGCAAATTTTAACAGTTAGGATTATATAAAGGGTCCAGTATACTACATGCTGTTGGTTCAGTGAAAGTCTTGAGATTTCTGATACAATAAATGTTCATTATTGGGCTTGGTAACTAGATTAAAGTTCATGTTATGGCCCAAATAACACAAAGTTAGCAAATTTTAACAGTTAGGATTATATAAAGGGTCCAGTATACTACATGCTGTTGGTTCAGTGAAAGTCTTGAGATTTCTGATACAATAAATGTTCATTATTGGGCTTGGTAACTAGATTAAAGTTCATGTTATGGCCCAAATAACACAAAGTTAGCAAATTTTAACGGTTAAGATTATATAAAGGGTCCAGTATACTACATGCTGTTGGTTCAGTGAAAGTCTTGAGATTTCTGATACAATAAATGTTCATTTTTGGGCTTGGTAACTGGATTAAAGTTCATGTTATGGCCCAAATAACACAAAGTTAGCAAATTTTAACAGTTAGGATTATATAAAGGGTCCAGTATACTACATGCTGTTGGTTCAGTGAAAGTCTTGAGATTTCTGATACAATAAATGTTCATTTTTGGGCTTGGTAACTAGATTAAAGTTCATGTTATGGCCCAAATAACACAAAGTTAGCAAATTTTAACAGTTAGGATTATATAAAGGGTCCAGTATACTACATGCTGTTGGTTCAGTGAAAGTCTTGAGATTTCTGATACAATAAATGTTCATTTTTGGGCTTGGTAACTGGATTAAAGTTCATGTTATGGCCCAAATAACACAAAGTTAGCAAATTTTAACAGTTAGGATTATATAAAGGGTCCAGTATACTACATTCTGTTGGTTCAGTGAAAGTCTTGAGATTTCTGATACAATAAATGTTCATTTTTGGGCTTGGTAACTGGATTAAAGTTCATGTTATGGCCCAAATAACACAAAGTTAGCAAATTTTAACGGTTAAGATTATATAAAGGGTCCAGTATACTACATGCTGTTGGTTCAGTGAAGGTTCTTGAGGTTTCTGATACAATAAAGGTTATTTTTGTCAAATTAGACATCTTGCTTTGACCCAAGAGAAATTAGTTCACTATAAAAGTTGAAGGATGTATTGGTGGATATTTCAGGTTTTGTATTTTTTATGTAGTTCAGTTGCAGTCAGATTTCTGTCCAAAATTACTATGTTTTAATACATTTTCAATGAGCTAACATCCTGTATTTGTCTTAAAACCAGCAACCAGAGGCCTGTCTGTATGAAGACAAGGTTTCAAAAGGGCTGCAGCAGATAGATGGCCACTTTTGGGAGGTGGGGATGCACTGCTTGTCTGCTTAGTGGTTGCCATCCAGCATACAGGGTGGTTCTGTAGTGTGGTGGATGTGGCACCAACACAAGCTCCCAAACCTGACCTGATCGTAAATCATCTTTAGAAAACTGATTTAAGATCACAGAGAAACTATTTGCTTTTGTACCTGTCACTTTAAATGGAAATGAGCTGCAGTTTGCCACACCCCCTTAACAAAATGAGGACAGAGCATTGGACCAACTGATCATTTTCCCTGCCACAGAGCCAGCAGCCAAGTCCAGACTGGTGCTGATGAATGAAACCAATGTGGAAACTGCAAATCTTGCAGTATTGAATGACCCCCTGAGGTTGTCTCCAAAAGTGAGTCACTCCCCATAGAAGCTCATGTTAAAGTGTACCATGTTCAAAGCCTGGTACAAAACAATGTTTCTATAGCTAGTTTCTCCCTTCATGACAACTGTACAGGGGTAAAGGCCGAGGGCCACGTGAGTAGCGGTAGCTAGCAGTGATCACTAGCTGCTGTGGACTCAAAAGTGCGCATCCTTTCTGATCAATTTATTATGCATGTCTGAGATAATGTGGCTAAATGGACCATCTAAGAAGTCTGTGCTCCAGTATTTCCATGAAGCAAAATTTTAGTATTAATGAATTTGTATATAGGCACTGTTAGCACAAAATAACAGGTATCAAGAGGTTGTGACATTAGCTTAGTTCCACTGTTACTCCATGGTTACTGAGGCGATACATGATCATAATTTTTAATACCCGCTTCCAGACAACCCGTGATGAAAAGCAACTCCAAGTCTGGAAAAATAGGTGTCATTTGTTTGTTAGCTTTAGCTTGTTTGATAACTCCAAGATGGGGGGCATGTCGGTGCTACATTTGTCCTGCCCAGATCTCAAGGGCCACGCACACTGTCCACTTTTTTATCCCATTTATGTGTTGACAGGAGTTAAACGGAGTCAGTCAGGGCCAAGATGGTGATATTTGGAACCTCCCCATTTGAATTTCAAACCTGTTCTTCAAAAAAACAAAACAAAACAAAACAAAACAAAAAAAAAAACAATGAATGATGCCACGGAAGGTTTGTCCAGTGTATAGAGAGTCTACGATTACACTGTGAGAGAACATAAAATAAGAAATAAAATGCACCTATTGGAAAAAATTCAACGTTCATATCAAGTCTTGCATTTGGTTCCATCTTGATTAATTTTACTGTGGTGACGTTGACCTGCACACTAAAGTTGACAGTTCAATGAAACGGTTTGTTTCATATTTGTCTCACACGGATGTCCTCCCATTGCTCCTTCCATTCTTGTCAAAGGTGTAATTATGCAGGAGTTTTAAACTGGCTTCTGCATTATCAATTCAAAGGCTGACATCAAATGTAACTGTCCTGACACGGCACCGCTGCCTCCCCAGGGGGAACTCTTTGTGATTTCCACATTTCATTTGGCAGAAAGGAACACAGGACCTATCTATTCTTCTTTTTGTGCCACACTGAGTGGAACAAAATCATCTCAGGAGAGGCTTTCAGATCTGTGAGTGTGAAGGCTCTCTGTGGGATGTTCTCGCTGAGTGCTGGAGCGCCGACCAGCACGATGTGTTTTGTTTACTTGTCAGGGCCGAACAACATGACAGCTGCATGTTGGCTCTCCCGGCAAAGAGACGCACTCAAAGAGGTTTGAGACCACATGCTGATGTAAGCAACACAAATAAGAGGTGCACAATACTGTACACGCAGAGAGCCCAACACCTCACATTTTACCAACAACGTCACACGGATCAGCCAGCTGAGGACATTCTTTATTTGCTCTTATACAAGGTACTTGTAAAGCAAGGGTGGTGGCCAAGTGGTTAATGCGCTTGGTTTCAGTTCAGAAGGTTCTGGGTTCAAATCCCACCCCTGCCACATTTCTCCATGTAATGTGGAGTTGCGTCAGGAAGGGCATCCGGCGTAAAACTTGTGCCAATTCAACATGCAGATCCACCTTGGATTTGCTGTGGCGACCCCAAGTGCAAACAAGGGAGCAGCCGAAGGGACTTACTTTTTACAAGGTACTTGTAACTATTTTTCTGTTCAGTTTGCAGCAGCACCATGCAGAATCTCTCACATAGGTGTTGGGGAGGGTGAACCAGCATTTTCCCTCAATAGGCTGGAGAACCATGAATCACCTGTTCTGACCAATAGCCCCTGCAAAAACGATACCGGGGTCGAAAGTGGACAAGACTGTTTTGTATCCTGGATGTATGTCAGGTCTGAGAGCATCTATCACAGAACTGTCTTGGAGCCTAGGTGTCAACCGGTCCTTCCCCACTTCTAGAATGCAATGAAATGTAGGCGCTTCCCTTGGCTTTCTCCAGCTGCTGGTGCCCTCATCACTGAGGCACCTACTTGCTGGATCACACCTAGAGAAGTCTCAAATGCTCATACTAGCTTCCTACTTAGTCTGCAAAAAGCGCCAAATACTCAGTAGGTGTTTAGTTGTAGTTCAAATGTACCCAAGTGATCTACTACCTCCAATGTGTGCAAATGGGCTAGAGTACACTATGTTATAAGCCACCTGGAGCCTGGTGTGCAGAGAAGAACTTCCTATAAAATTCAAAGAAGTAGTGGATATACATGAAAACATAGTGGCGCCTGAGGTCAGCATAGGTTCTGGGGCAGCTGAACAAATGGGATGCATGGCACTGGACCAACTAACCCTAACTTTACTTGAAACCAGATTGGGTGCAGGGTCAGTCTCACACTCATTCGCCACAAAGTCATTGCAGCTGTACTCAAGGATCCTCAGAAGAGACTTGGTACTGAAGACATGTAGTCATTGCTAGGTTATACCCTAGGGAAATTATTGAGGCTAGATCAGTGGCTCTTAAACCGGTCCTCACATATTACGTTATTTTCTGATTGTTACCTTGTTTTGAGTGTATTTAAATGTGTATAGTAACTGGTGTATGGGGTGGCCGTTCATAAGCTTTTGTTCAGCCCATGCCCTTTCAGCTGGACCCAATTGGGAAATCATTTGAGTTATTGTTGTATTTTCTTTTGTTTTTTGATTTGTTATGTTAGTTAAAGATTTTTATGTTGCTATTTTGTTTATGTGCGTGCTGAATAAAACTCATTCATTCATTCACATATCACCTAACATACACATTTCCATCTCTTCCTGCTCTGCCATAATTTGATAGCGCCCCTCTATGTTTGCATATGAATACCCCCTGTTGGAGAACATATGAATACATTAATTCAGTGTTTTTATTAAATTGGCCTCAAATGGTTACACAGTCAAATCCAGGAACGTATCAGCGAGAAAACTGGACTGTCAGAAGTGAAACAATCAGAAATGTCTAAGAAATCTCACATTCAGGTATCGCTCAGGTACACTGCCAGTTGAGTAATAAATTTGTATTTTATTTCACACTCTGACAACAGTGTCTATTCACTCACTGTGCTTTTACATTCATTACGTTACCAGGTTACAGATGCAATGCAGAAATCGAACTGAAAATGTACCAAAAATGGTTTGTGTCATTGAACTCCATGTGGTCCATGTGAGTTGTTAATGTTGTTGACCTTGTATGTTCTGTGTTGTGCTCTATGTTGTAATTTTTAATTATTATGAAAAAAACACAAGTGATATACAACAATAATAGAATAGTATGAGGTAGCCCAATATATACCCCAGACCATTCTGCTTATTGTGGATCACTCATATGGCTACTTGCTCGTACGGTATTTTGTTAATATTAGTTTGTGTCACGACAAACTGTTTTACTATTAAACATACCCAGCTCTTAATGTGCATTCTTGTCTTCATTACTTGTGGAGACCAAGAAAATAACAATAACAACAACAACAACAAAAAAAATCCCCACAAAAAGATACTTTAATAATGGGGCTAGTTAGTTAGGTGAAGGGTTAGTATTAAGTTAATGTGACGGCTACATTTATGATGCTGTCACCTTGATGCCGATGTCTCACTCGACATCGGCATCAATCTGACCAGTTAACGCTCAGCCTCGGCTCGTGTGTCATGCATCACACTGACAAAGTGAGGAACCTTGGGGTAATTTTTGATCCTTCGTTGTCCTTTGGTCTCCACATTATAAAAATTACTAGGACTGCTTTCTTCCACCTGCGAAATATAGCCAAGATTCGTCCCATCCTGTCTATGGCTGATGCTGAGACCCTGATCCATGCATTTATCTCTTCTAGATTGGACTACTGCAATGTTCTATTTTCTGGTTTACCGTAGTCTAGCATTAAGGGTCTCCAATTGGTTCAAAATGCTGCAGCCAGACTTTTGACACGAAGCAGAAAGTTCGACCACATTACACCCATTTTGGCATCTCTTCACTGGCTTCCTGTCCCAGTGAGATCAGATTTTAAGGTTCTGCTACTAACCTATAAAATTATTCATGGACTGGCACCTCCCTACCTAGATGACCTAATTAAACCTTACGTACCGGCCCTAAGGTGAATAAGAAGTCTGCGGGTCACAGAACTTTATCTTATCATGCCCCTGTTCTGTGGAATGATCTCCCTGCGTCAAAAAAACAGTCAGATTCTGTGGAGACTTTCAAGTCCAGACTTAAGACTCACTTATTTTCCCTTTCATATAGCTAGCATACTGGTATAGTTTTGTTTTACGCTCTTTACTCTTTTAATTCATTTTATTAGTAATTGGAGCGGGCCGCGGCCTCAACTTTACCTAAATTCTGGGTCTTTTAGTGAAGTTTAGGGCTAGTGGCCAGTGATCACCTTAGTATTTCTTCTGTTTTTCTTGTTTAATGCTGACAAATTATACAGTATTTGTTGTGAAAGTGTAGTGACACGGACCCACAACAGGGGGCGCAAATGAACGGTCAATAGATGAGCCAAAAAAGTAACAATTTAATGTTGTGAAGGTGCACAACGAATATACAGACAATCTCAGAATCTGATAACAGTCAATCCACAAAGGTGACGTGTGGGCAGGCTCGAGGATAGAAGACGTCTGTCCTGAGAAGAGCCGGAACCACACGATTTCCGCCGCCACCGAACCTGGTGAATACTGGAGCCGCCAAGTCCCGAATTCCCAGGTGATCACCGTCCCCGACTGTCGGATCTGGTACTGCTGGCGAAGAGCAAAGACAGTCATGTGTGGGTGTGTGTACACCCAGTAACAACAACGGTGGGAATGCCACCTCCACCTCTAACACACACTCGTGCAGCTCCTGTGTAACCACGTATCTGACGGGAAGTAGGACGAAACAGTCGCGACCCACGCCGGTCCTCTGGTTAGACAGCTGCAACACAATAGCTCTTGGAATCAATCAATACAGGCAGAGAAAGTTACCTCCATAGAAGTACGATATCTCGGCGATGAGGTGGAGATGACGTCTGGGTTTTATGGAGTGAGATGATGAAGAATGAGTGACAGCTGTCGGGAAATAATGAGTGACAGCTGTCACTCCCGGCTGTGTCCGTGGCGGCAGCGCCCTCTCGTGCCTGAAGCCCGCACTTCAGGCAGGGCGCCCTCTGGTGGTGGGCCAGCAGTACCTCCTCTTCTGGCGGCCCACACAACAGTGTTTTTGTCTTTGTGATGCCTGATTCTGTTTTTTCTCTCTGTTTAAGGTGCAGCTCCATCCAGAGATGGGAGTTGTATTCATGTTGGCGATCCTCCTGTCCTGTGCGCCAATAGCATTTCTTGTATATTCGTCTGTGAATTGTTCTGTGAATTGTTCTGTAATTTATGTTTGTAACATGGCCCAAGTAGAGGGTCACCCCTTTGAGTCTGGTCTGCTTGAGGTTTCATCCTCAGAGGGAGTTTTTCCTTACCACTGTTGCTCTGGGGTGTTGGTAAGGTTAGACCTTACCTGTGTGAAGTGCCTTGAGGCAACTCTGTTGTGATTTGGCGCTATATAAATGAAAAAAAAAATATGTTCACATTATTGCTGACTTTTGCTGTTCTCACTGCACTGATTCACACAGTTCTTCAGTGAAATTGCTAATAGCACCATGCTGTCTGCTGCTTTGCACACACTAGTACACCATAGCTGTACTTACCTTGCACTTCCAACTATTCTTTTTTTATAACAAACTTGTCAGCTGCATGTGAAGCCCACATTTCCTCTGTGCAGGTTTGTGTTTTTTGAAAACTTCTGTCTCGACAGGAACCTCATTTGATGTTGCATAATTCTGGAATCTCTGAGAGGCGCGTTAGTGGCTTTAACCTACCCTCTTTCGTGAGCCTGCCTACACTCTTTGGCTGCACTCACGAAGGTCAGTGCATTTGCGAGGCCATTTGAACTTTTGATGCAGAGCACCTTTGTGCGTTTGTCAATGGAAGACCTGCAAGGTAGTTTATCTGCAGCAGTTTCAGTAAAATATGCAACCTAGAGACTCATCGTCTCTGTACAAACGTGGAGAAAAACATGGAAAAGAAGATGTTGGTTGGTGCAAAACATCCTGTGTGCAAACAAAAAAACAACCCCCCCATTAGCTCCCTTGTTATTTATGTGTTTTCTAAGTAAGACATAGTCAACCTGATTTTTAATCGCCTTGCAGCTTCTGATTGATTGTTCCCACACAAATCAATTTGCTGGAATTCACATTCTCTCCACAGACTGATGGAGGTGATTGTAGAAGCTAAATGTCAAATGACATTTTATGGATAGATTGTCCTAACTTAATAGAATTTTGGTGCAGAGCCAAATATATTTCCTTTAATTTCTTTATGTAATTAACATTGCAAAATAAGTTTCCTTTTATGTCATTTTATTCTTCTCGAAAATTCTTATGACATTACAAAGATCAGATGGAGATATTTGACTGGTAAATGGACTGCATATATATAAGGTTTTTGCAAACGCATCAGAAGGTCAAAGCACTTTACAATGATGCCTCATATTCTCCCATTCATACACACACTGATGTCAGTGTGCTGCCATGCAAGGCGCTCACTACACACCAGGGGCACCTCAGGGAGTAAGGACCTTGCCCGAGGGCCCTTAGTGATTGTCTGGTCTCTGGCCGGGGTTTGAACAGAGGATCCTCTGGTCTCAAGCCTCATGCTTAACCACTACACTATCACTGCCCTCTTCTGTTGGGTTGTGGAGCTTCACTCATGACCTATCAGCTTTCATTTTGCAAATTTTGGAGGTTGTGTGTAACAGGCTTCAAATTATTATATAGGTTTTAAAAACAGCATTTTTCTGGAATTTTTATATTTTACACTTTGACGATTGTGAGGAAAAGAGTTGGATTATTTCATTTTGAGATAATGAATGAGGAGCAGGACCTTGAACCAGGTAGGGATTATTCTGAGGATGCTCCACTTTTTTTTTTCTTTTTTATCTTAAGAAGGTAAACTGTTTCCTTCACAATAACAGAATCAATTCAATTCCTTCGGATACATTTGCACTCCAGGCAGCCCAAAGCAAAAGTAATTGAAAGCTTTTCCAATGGTTCCAGGTAAGGATTACATTCTGGAATATGGTGCGAACAAATTGGTGAGTGAGTCTGTTAGCGAGAACTCAGAAAATCCCACTTTCTGAAGGTTTTCATTAGCTGATAGAAGGTTTATGGAGCATACGCTCTTTTGCAGTTATGTATGCGGCGTTACTCACTTTCATCATGTCCTGCCAAGAAGCTGTTGAGTCTAAATGCATTCCTAACTTTCACTGCAGGAAGCAGGAGAGCAGCAGGTGAGATTCGACTGTCCCAAGGCTACACTTAAATGACACTTTCTCAGGCAGCATAAAGAAATGCTTCTCCTCTTGCCTGTGCACATTTTAACACCTCATCCAGAGATTCAAACGGGGAATATTCAGGTCAGTGCCCCTCAAATGTATGTGCGGAAAGCATCAGAGTAAAGCGTGAGGGTCTGTGAGACTTTTGGAACCAGATCAGTACTGACCACTGACCAGGGGTTGTCCACTGACCACTGCCTGTGGTGCTGACACCTGTGCAGCTACACCTGAATGCAAATAAAGATCGACTACGGCAGTTGCAAAACAGACTATGCTAGAAGACTGGATCTGAAGACCCAGTCTCCCCCTCCCCACCCCTTTTTGTATTTTAGTATGATGACATTAATATTCAGTAATGGACGACAAGTTGTCAAATTTGCTTTGTAATTATATACAACCCCAATTCCAATGAAGTTTGGAGGTTGTGTAAAATGTAAATAAAAACACAATCCTCTTCAACCTATATTCGATTGAACCACAAAGACAAGATATTTAATGTTCAAACTGATAAACTTTATTGTTTTGTGCAAATATTTGCTCATTTTGAAATGGATGCCTGCAACACATTTCAAAAAAGCTGGGACAGTGGTATGTTTACCACTGTGTTACATCACCTTTCCTTCTAACAACACTCAATAAGCATTTGGGAACTGAGGACACTAATTGTTGAAGCTTTGTAGGTGGAATTCTTTCCCATTCTTGCTTGATGTACGACTTCAGTTGTTCAACAGTCCGGGGTCTCCGTTGTCATATTTTGTGCTTCATCCACAAATTTTCAATAGGTGACAGGTCTGGACTGCAGGCAGGCCAGTCTAGTACCCGCACTCTTTGACTACAAAGTCACGCTGTTGTAACACGTGCAGAATGTGGCTTGGCATTGTCTTGCTGAAATAAGCAGGGACGTCCCTGAAAAAGATGTTGCTTGGATGGCAGCATGTGTTGCTCCAAAACCTGGATGTACCTTTCAGCATTGATGGTGCCATCACAGATGTGTAAGTTGTCCATGCCATGGGCACTAACACACCCCCATACCATCACAGATGCTCACTTTTGAACTTTGCGCTGGTAACAATCTGGATGGTCTTTTTCCTCTTTTGTCTGGAGGACACAACGTCCATGATTTCCAAAAACAATTTGAAATGTGGACTCATCAGACCACAGCACACTTTTCCACTTTGCATGTTTCCATTTAAAAAAAAGCTTGGCCTGAGTTCTGAAAAGAGCTTGGGCCCAGAGAAGGCTGCGGCGTTTCTAGATGTTGTTGATGTATGGCTTTCACTTTGCATGATAGAGTTTTAACTTGCACTTGTAGATGTAGCGACGAACTGTGTTAACTGACAATGGTTTTCTGAAGTGTTCCTGAGCCCACGCGGTAAGATCCTTTACACAATGATGTCAGGGATCAAAGGTCATGGGCATTCAGTGTTGGTTTTCGGCCTTGCCGCTTACATGTAGAAATTTCTCCAGATTCTCTGAATTTTCTGATTATATTATGGACTGTAGATGATGGAATCCCTAAATTCCTTGCAATTGAATGTTGAGAAACATTGTTCTTAAATTGTTGGACTATTTTTTTCATGCAGTTGTTCACACAGTGGTGCTTCTCGCCCCATCTTTGCTTGTGAATGGGTGAGACTTTGGGGATGCTCCTTTTATACTCAGTCATGAGTGTACTCAGTTCCCAAATGCTTATTGAGTGTTGTTAGAAGGAAAGGTGATGTAACACAGTGGTAAACATACCACTGTCCCAGCTTTTTTTGAAATGTGTTGCAGGCATCTATTTCAAAATGAGCAAATATCTGCACAAAAACAATAAAGTTTATCAGTTTGAACATTAAATATCTTGTCTTTCTGGTGTATTAAATTGAATATAGGTTGAAGAGCATTTGCAAATCATTGTATTCTTGTTTTATTTACATTTTACACAATGTCCCAACTTCATTGGAATTGAGGTTGTACACACACACACACACACACACACACACACACACACACACACACACACATATATATATATATATATATATATATATATATATATATATATATATATATATATATATATATATATATATATATATATATATATATATATATATAATGCTAACGCTTTGCCTAGGCTCATGTGTCATACATCACACTGACAAAGTGAAGAACCTTGAGGTGATTTTTGATCCCACGTTGTCCTTTGACCTCCACATTAGAGAAATTATGAGAACTGCTTTCTTCCACCTTCGTAACATAGCGAAGATTCGTCCCATGCTGTCTATGGCTGATGCAGAGACCCTGATTCATGTGTTTGTTTCTTCTAGATTGGACTACTGCAATGTCCTATTTTAGTTTACCGCAGTCCAGCATTAGGGCTCTCCAATTGGTTCAAAATGCTGCTGCCAGACTTTTGACTAGTTCAGTACTTGTTTTATGATTCTGCCCTGAAGACATTTGGAACAACATGAGGCAAAAAACAAAACAAAAAACAAACAAAAAACAAAACAGGCTTTTTTCTCTGAGGTGATACAACAGATGCTTGTGTATCTGTCTGCCGCAGGTTGTTCATTTGGAAAGTAGTAATGTAAGAAAGCGTTTGATTTACTGAGCAACTGGAGAGACCTTCGTTTTTCTAATTGGTTGCAGAGCGATATGTTTAAAGGCAGTATGCTGATCTGTGGGTTGACTAACAGCTACAACTACTGACCGAGGAGAAATTACAGCCATCTGTACCAAGGAAAAACAAAAAAAAACATATATATATATATACACACAGTGTGGGGAAAATAAGTATTTGACCCCCTGTCAGTTTTGCAGGTTTTCCCACCTAGAAAGAATGGAGAGGTCTGTAATTTTTATTGTAGGTACACTTCAACTGCGAGAGACAGAATCTAAAAAAAAAAATATCCATAAAATCACATTGTATGATTTTTAAATAATTAATTTGCATTTTATTGCATAAAATAAGTATTTGACCCCCTACCAACCAACAAGAATTCTAGCTCTCACAGACCTGATAATTTTTCTTTAAGAAGCCCTCTTATTCTGCACTCTTTACCTCTGTTTTTCTAGGGGGTCATATATTTATTTTCCCCACTGTGTGTGTATATATATATATATATATATATATATATATATATATATATATATATATATATATATATATATATATATATATATATATATATATATATATATATATATATATATATATATATATATACAGTATGGATAAATAAAAAAACAAAAAAACACATTTTACTGTATAATTCACTGGGATTAGAGAACATTTCCAATGACAGAAAAACATTAAATAACTTGGATTTTAAGACTTTTCATTCATGTTTTATTGCACATTAAATACATTATTATTATACATTATTGTGCAAGTATTTGTAATTTTTATCATCTTTTTGAATTTGATTTAAATTTTACAGCATATTGAATTGTATTGTATTTTACAGCACATGTATTTTTTGTCTTAAACGTGCTTCATAAAAAACATTAATAATTAATGTGTTCATTTTCTACATTTTCTATCAGCCATTATTCAGCCCTGTTGCTGAAATGACCTCATATTTTGTAGTTTTCAGTGGTTTTCAGTGTTTTTCTTATCCACTCCTCTTTTTTTTTGCTCTCATTGTTAGTGAATATGCAGATGAGTCTGAAAATGATGATCATTTGGCAAAACTGAACACATGCAACTTTGTACATATGATTTGCCTGCAGTTGTACCTACAAATACTTTGACCTTGACAAAGGTTTTTGTGCTTGTCCAGGAGCTATAGAAATGTTCTCCATCCATGTGTGTATCTGCGTTCTCCTCAGTTCAATTACTCAATACCAAATCGACAAACTCCCAAGATATCTGACACAAAAGTTCACCTCCCAACCCCATCAAGGGAGTTTAGAAGACACTGAGCTTGATGTACTATTTCTGGGTCAAATTAGGTCAGCATTTACAAAAAGGCCTTCACAACATGATTACGTGACACCAAATGTCTGCAGAGTCAAGATCATTGGGAGATGAATTTATATCACAACCATGGTGCCTGAGTTCAGAGGGAACCCGTCTGGGTCAAATCAGGCAGAATTCAAATGTCAGTGGGTGCCTGAAGACCAGTTCTCTGAAACTACAGGACCAATCCGGTAGGAGATACTAGTCTTTCACAACAGATCTTGATGTCATATTTTCTTGAGACCAAGCTGGATATGTCATGTCATGACACTTGCTCCTGAACAAACTGGGCAATCAAAGTGTTTCTGCCATGGTTAGTATTCAGCGAGCTACATGGTTCAGTCAGGTCTGGTTGCATGCACTGGCATCATGTGTTGCCACATCCACCGCACCGTGGATCTACTGTATACCTATCAAATCAAACAGAACAGGACATTTACCCTTTTTACTGTTGAAATAATGGCTCACATCTCTTTTCTTCAGTTTGACTGGTCTCTGGGATGACACACACGTGGTTCATGTGCCATGTTAAAAGCATCTTTTAAACTATTTTAAACCCCTTCTTCAATCACAATCCACCCCTAATGGTGACTATTCCAGGTTAGAACCAAGTGCCTCCGTGTGTGTTGTCTAACTTGTAGACCAGGGGTGACCATCAAGACTCAACTGGTCACCTCAGCAGAAGGAACTTCTCCTGTTCCTGATCATCTGTGAAATCACCCGCTGAGGTGACTGGCAGCAAGGAAAACTGGCACTGACGTGGCACTGACGCCCTCCACTGTCTTAGTCCTACGCTGGAACCAGTCCCACAGGGCAAAAACAGCTTCTGCTTCTCTGCGAAACACACTTGAATATCCTGGTCAAACATTTTCCATCAGTGTTTTTAACCTTTTCCACTGCAGCAGCTGCGACGTCTGGATTCCAGTCCACCGACATGTTTCCTTGTGAAGAGTGGAAGAATTTCTCCTCCATCGCTGGGAAACAATTGTCTTATTTGTCAGTTTCTCATACTGTACCCAGGCCATTTCGCACCATTTCAGTTTGACATCGATGTGAGTTACCTGCACAGGGTGTTGGACAAAGGTCAACCACGAGACAAACACAACCGACCTGCTTTTGATGTAGGTCAAGGATGTGATGGAAAAGTTGTATAACAGAGTTTAGGGCTGAAACTGTTATTTTCACAATATCTATTGTTGTGTAAGCATTTTAAAGTGACTGGTTTAAAACATTTTGTGCTTTGCTGTCCACTTCAAATGCATACTATCTAAAATAAATGAGGAACAAATCCTCACACTACAGAATCGGGAGGTTTGGCGCGGTGCCCAGGTGGAGTCATTGCCGCGCTGCTCTCAGCTGATCAATAAATATGACTCCAAACATTTTGGTCTTACGATCTGGAGTTCATCAGCTAATCCATCAGCAAAGCCTTCCAGCTTCCCCCGCTTCTGACTGTTTATGGTTTAAGAATAGGGTTAATCGGAGTGTAAGCAAACCAGACTGAGGAGATATTTGTTTGAATGTGCACACAAACCAAGGCAGGGTTATGAGGGGGTAATTACACCGAGACAGTCAGTTCATAAGTACACGTTTCCATGCACGCAATTCAATATCTCCGCCCGTGAAGCTCCATCAATTTAGTCTCTGTGCAGTTGTACAGCGTGTTCATTACCTACTGCTGAGATACTGACTCCCCACAGACCAGCATGCAAAAATGATCATTTTTTAATTTACTTGGGATTTTTGCATCTCTGCAAGGCTCTAAACACAATATGCATCATCGCTATTGCTCAGGAGGGAAGATCATTAGAATATGGAAAGGAACGATTGCTCTCTCCTGATTCAACGCACAAGTTTTCTTTGCATAATTCAAAGCAAGAAACTCTACGATCGAGTGTGTGCACAGAAAAAGAAAATACTGACAATAAGTGTTCATTCATTTTATGACACTTATCCGAGTCTGGGTCGCAGTGGCAGCACACCAAGCAGCTTATCCCACACTTCTTTATCCTTGGACAAGTCTAACTCTTTCTGGGGGACCTCCAGGTGTTCCCAAATCAGATGAGAGATATAATTCCTCCTGCACGTGCTGCATCTTCCACCTCCTCCCGAGGGCGACAACTGGGGACATCCTCACCAGATGCCTGAACCACCTAGGCTGGCTACGTTTGATGCAAAGAGGCAAAGGATCCATCCATGTCCTTCATGGATATTTAAGTTTGTCGCCTGTCCTAGAGTGTAAGCCCAGATACCCAACGGAGGAATCTCATTTCCCTCACTTATGTCTGTGGTCTTGTATCTGAAGCTCATGACCATAGGTGAGGACAGGTGTGAAAATCAACTGATAAATTGAGAGTCTCACCGTCTGGCTCAGCTCCATCTCAGATGCGGCCCCAATCCGTCTGTGGATCTCACGTACCATTTTACACCCATTTGTGAACAAGAACCTGAGATAATTGAACTCTTCCACTCGGGGTAATAAGTCACCCCTGTTCCAAAGGGGACAAGCCACCCTTTTCCAGCAGAGGACCATGGCGTTAGATTTGGAGGTGCTAATCCTCATCCCATTTGCTTCACACTGGGCTTCAAACCTGCCTAGTACACAGCTTCACTCTCTGTTGAAGATAACACAACCACATCATCTGCAAACAGCAGAGATGTAACTCTGAGATCATCAATCCCTGACTGCACCTTTAAATAATGTCTATGAACATCACAAACAGGAATGGTGACAAGGAGCAGCCCTGGCAGAGTCCAACACCCACTGGGAACACAAATTCGCAAGGCTTTTTTTTGTTTGCACCCCTCACAGTGACGTATTGCACTCATATATCTGAAAATTGGTCCCATGACACACAAGTGTGTCACATTCAGAGCACTCGGGAGATAACAGGTGACAGAAGTGAAACAAAGCACAGTTGGAAAGTGAGTGAGTGCAGACGGAGAATGAGTGATATTCAGTCGACCTTGCTCGTGTGATCCCGGGGATGATGGCAGTGTGATGATGGGGGACGTCTCGCTCCCAGTGCACAGTTCCTTCAGCGCAGAAACAAATCAGGTCACAGGGAAGCTCTAATGCCTAACTTAATGAGACTTCGCATAGCGCTGAATCCTGGGTCTATGAACCAACGTCCTCAGTGCCAAAGGATGACTCTGAAGGATTTGAGTCTCAGTAGAAATGATATTATTACTGTGTGCAGGAAAAAAGAAATCTCAAAAGATTCTGCCACAGAGAAGGAAACCTTTTTGATAGATGGAAAATAGAGTTATATAACTTTACAGATAGAAAAATATCATTTGCGGTGGCAGGAAGAAGTATGTCAACCCTTCAGCTACAACATGTCTTAATTTTAAAACATCAGATTTAAAAATTCAGGCTTCTGCATATAAAACAGTTATAAAATGAAGCCCCTTAAATGCTGATTAAAAACTAATTTCAACAACATGAAATAAATGAAATTAAAATATAAAAGCCAAAAATGGTGGGTTGCATACAGTAAGTAACAGCACCCTTTAGTGTAACATAAGGAAATCATCACTTTTACAGCCAGATTTCTTCAAACAACTCAGGGGATGGATACATCAACATTTCTATGTCACTGGATATGCCTAGTACTTAATTTATAACATTTATTAAGAAATACAAACAGTATGGTATTATATGGTAAATCTGTCTGGAAGAAGCGGTTTTCAAAAAGTAATAGATCGTGCAAGGGGACTAGGGTAAGGGACTTGTGCTTGGATAAATTGTGCTTAATGCAAGTTTTGCATTTTGCATCACCAGTTATACAGTGTCATGCTGAAATTTTCTACACAAAGATTTTCTTGAAAGCCCAGCTACAGTTTGCTGGAAGGCACACAGGAGCACATGGGAGATGCATGCTTAGATTTGTGTGAGTGGTGATGCAGCATTTAAAAGTTGCAAGATGGTCTATTTTTTCAGGTTCTGTGGTTTCCTGTATAGTTGTGAGACTTGGACTCTAAACCAGTGACCTAAGGCAACTACTGGATGTCTTTGGTATTAGATCTCTTTGGAGGATCCTTGGGTACTGCTGGAATGACTTTGTGTTGAATGAACAGTTATTTTGGGAGACTTTGATGAGGATTATCACTTGCATTGTGAGGGAACATTGGCCATGAAATTCTTACCATGTGGCATGCTAATCTGGTCCAGCATGCAAGTGTGTCAGTACTGAGGACTGCAATGACTGGAGAAGGCCAAGGAGATACACCACCTGGCTGCAGCAGATAGATGGTTACTTTTGAGTGGTAAGATAGACCGGTTGCCTGCCTGGGTGGCTACCAAACAAAATCCAAGTCTGTTCCATCATGTGGTGGATGTGGCATTGTGTGGTGACAGCGCAGACTTGACCTGTAAACAAAAACTGTCCAACAGTGCCTGAGATAGTCCTCTCTGTTGATCGATGGAGGGAAAATGTTCATGACAGTTCTTCAGAAATCCAAGGGGACATCCTCAAATACTGGTTCTGACAAAAGCTGATTTGTAACATTGAAGCCAGTTAACAAAGACCTAATATTATGTTAAAATCAACTTAAACTGACTTAAAATAGTTCCTTGGTTCTCAGCAATTTATACAACTACTTCCACCACACTGACAACCAAACAACACCAGGACCAGGACCTGATCAAGCCAAACTAAATTTATATTTGACTATTAAAAGAAAGTGATTGGAAGCATGAAGACCTCGAAAGGAAACCACAACAATGTTGGATCGGCACTGCATAAATGGGGTGGAACCTGACTTAAAAAAAAAGCACATTATTAGAAAATGTAAAAAAAAAATAAATGTATTCATTCAATGTAATTAACACAAATTTTTTTTGTAAAATGTGTTGGGGTTTTTTCTGGACAAGTTGTCCATTTTTCCAAGTTTTTCCTTAATGCTGTCATCTAACTTCCATTTATTTTGACCTCTTTCATTAAGGAGTCATTTTTGACTGTCCTGCTGTTTGCTGCTGTCTGTTGGGCGTTGGACTATTCCAGATACATCATGAATAAAACAGCAGTCCTACACTTCTCAACACATTCAAACCTAGCTGGCACTGACCGCAAATCTGATTTTCTCCTTTTCTTTCACTTACACAGCTCTCAGGTGTCACAAGTGTTTAAAATCCTTCAAATTATGTCATTTCCTCCATCTAGAGGATTTAACAAGTAAAATTCTAAGAGGCTTCCACCTGGATTTACTTGATCAGTATCAGTGATTTGTATTATTATTAATTTGCACGGTGACAGAATTCAAAGATGAATATGTAAAATAACAGTAAACCTCACTGCACAATTTCTTGCAATCTGGGATGTTTTCAAAGTCTCACACAGATTGTTTTTCATTGTTTTGCTCTTAGACACGTTTTGCAGCTTCACCATCTGCAGAGAATGACAGCGTGTGAACAAACTGCTACACAGCATTTAATACCCCATTTGTGTTCATGGCCCAGAGGCATCTTAGTCTAATTTTGTAAAATTATGAAACATATGTGCGTTCAAATCAGAAAATAATAGATTATACTCAGCTCACAGTCAGAACATTGTGGGCTTGACCCCGACCCATGTGTGTGCTTCACACCACAGGGACTCGGCAGTTGTGTAATGCATGCTGCAAATGCTTTTGGGGCGTGTTTGCCATCACGTTTCCATTTGCAAAGCTCAAAATTTCTAAATCGAAACCAGGACACTGTGCGCAAAAGAGATGGATTAATTCTCCACATTACTCGTGAGGGTTGTGGAATAAAAAACAACAGCCAATCAGAGTGGCCACTAACTTTCATAGTAGGTGCATAGGTACCAACCTTTTGCACATTGGTCTGGGCAAGGCACACTGATAAGTGAGGTCTTCTGGTGTGGAAATGGATTTGAGTGCACAACATGTGCATCAACTGTTAAGGTAAGTTAAAAACTGTTGACTCTTGCACAGGAAATTTGCTATTGTGTGCACTGTTGTGCATCTTTACGCATATGAAGGGAGTGAGATTTTCTTTTTCTAAATGTGTGCAAGTGTGTGATTATTTTGGACATTTGTTTCACTAATTTGTCCACCCAATCTCCACCCAGCTCCAGGCACACCCAGCTCCTGGGAAGTGAAAAAACAAAACAAAAACAAAAAACAGCATAAAGATATGCTACAAACAGGCAGTAAGCTTTGATGGTCTCAGATGAAGCCCACCAAGAAGGAAAAAAAGTTGCAGCTCCTTGACTGGCCCGCTACAGGCTGGCTCCAAAAGTGAGCAGGTTCTCATTCAAGTCCATGTTAAAATGTCCAACTTTAGAGTAGAAACCAACATGTTTACAGCCTGGTACAAAAATGGTTTTGGTCTCTATAGTTTCTCCCTCCATGACAATTGAATATTAGTTTAAGACATTTTAAGGCATAATGCTATTTATAATTAGGGGCGTAGACACCTGGATTGACAGCTGCTGAGCTGAGCATTTCTGACTCATCCCGTCAGCTCAGAGTCCACTCCATGCGGCCGCTAGCTGTTGTGGAGGACTAATACCTGAAATAACATGGCTTATTATGTGGCAAAATGTCTTAACGGATCATGTAAGACCTCCTTGCTACAATATTTATGCTGAGTGAAATTCTTGTCTTATTTAATGTTGAATGCTAATGGCATTAACAATTTTATAAGATGTCAGTAGCTTCAACTATTAAGTGTCATTAATGCATGATTAGTGAGAAAATAAGCGGCTCATAACTTTTAATGCCCACACCAAAGTAATAAGTTCTGATAATCATCGCACAGTACCCAAAAATATTTTTTCATAAACACCTGAACTGAGGTTAGCCTGTCAGCTTAGCTGGTTTGGACTCGAAGAAAGGGGTGTGTTCAAGCTTCTTTCGTCACATAAGGAGTCACCCATGCTTCACCCTTTTATCAATTCATGGTTTCATCGTGTCATAACCATAGCCAACGTTGCCACGACTACAAACAAGCCCAGATATGGGCTTCATTTCGGCTGTTCTGGGTATTTTTAGAAAAGCTGTGGGTGATGTCATGAAGGCGTTGTTCACTATATATACAAGCTATGGGTGCAAACTGGAGTTGGTAGTTTTATTTCTTGCAATAGTTGCTTGTTTTACTTTGTTGTTAATTTCTGCATTCAGTTTCATGGTCCTATGATGTGCTATGGAAATACATGACACTCTGGTTTAGTTCATGTGATGCCCATTACCGACCCATGACTAATTAAGTGATAATCTCTTTGCATACATACCTTCTCTGTGCTCAGATTATGTTCTACAATTTTTGAAAGTAAATGCTCCCCAATGTGTCAAGTGGTTACTTAGGAAGACTCAGATTAAGAGTACCACCTGCAGTGAGAGGTAACATCAACTACAACATTTTGGCCATGTGCATGATCCAGCATGCAGGCACCTCAGTGTTGAGGATCCCAGTACACGGAAAAGACCAAGGACACACCCACATTTCATTTGGTAGATGCATACTTTAAAGAGGTTGTGATGGATGGGGTGTCTGGAATGAATTAATCCATGTCATGTGACATACAAGTACCAAACAAATGACAAGGATCCACCTAGCCGTTATATAATACCTGTTCACAGTACTAAAGGTGCTACCGCACCAATAAAATAAATCTAGAGTTTAACTGAATGGAAATACTGATGTACAGACTTCTTAAATGGACCGTTAGTACAGTTAATTACACAGCAAGCCATAATATCTCAGACATTTGAATGTACAGAGCACTTAGTGTACAGGCACAATAATTAGCTAAAATTACTGACAAAAAAAAAATAAAAATCTAAATGTGAAAAAAGTCAACAATTTCATCATAACAGACAGCCAAGGTGTTTACCAAAAGAGCTACAGCTGCAATACCTGCTGTTATTTGTGCTTCCGTTTTTCTAAATGTAATAAATAATGAAATTCCAAGTTCAAATTTTCCAAGTCCAAGGCAAAACAAATGCAGCACTAGGATGGATGCATAAATTATTCACCAGCCTGTTTGTATTCCATTCTTGCCAGCTAAAGCACAGAGCACCTGGCTCCTGAGCCTCCAAATCTGAGATGACGGAACTCTGGTGGAAAATGGTAGGTTCAGAGTAACATGCTGCCCTGTGTGTTCCATTCTCTCTGGTCTTTGTCATGAGTGAAAAGAAAAAAAGCTACATCTGAGTGAACTGAGGCTGTCAACTGAGAAGAAAGAGCTGACCCACAAGACAAAACTCTCAAGTTACCATTTACTCTCCAACCTTCGTCAACGGCCATGAACTTTGGGTAGTGCCTGAATGGGAAGGATCAACAGATGGCAAAATTAGTTTATTTTTTGCAGGATGGAAGACTGAGGAGCTCTGACTTCTAGAAGGAGCTCAGATAATGATAAAGGGTACTGGTGAGGTTGTTGTGGCCAGCCTTTTGGCTGCCTTCTTGATGTGTATTTTGTTTTCCCTCCAGATGGCACGCTGCAGAGACGAGGAACACCTGCTGCTCGTCAGCTACTCGCACCTGAGGCTCATCTGCGGCTCATCAAGAGCGGGTTACTTAAACCCAGGCTTTCAGCTCATTCACGCCCAGAATCTTGCATTCCATCTTGATCGTGGTGCTTCTAAGACCTTGACCTTGTCTTTCCTGCCGCTTCCCTGCGCTCTGATGTCTGAGTTCTCCGCAGCTCGTTCCAAGGTGACCTGGCCAACTCTAATTTCTGTATTATAGCTCGTTGATGTTTTTGGTGTTTCTAGACACTCTCCTGCACAGCTTCCTTGCTGCACACGTTCATGGCTCCCACGCCACATTGTGCATGATGTCGCTTTGGAACTCTCCGTCTCTCAGCTACAGAGCACGTAGCTCTGCCATGCTTCAGTTAACTTCCTTCATGTTCTTTGAGATCTCGTTCTCACTCTGCCCCCGTTTGTGACTGTACATGACTAAGAACTGTTTCCAAGAACCCCTGAAGATATTCATGAACTGTGAATGATTCCTGAACAGCAAACCTTATTTCCTAGACTGTGAACATTTCTGTTTTAAGCCTTCAGTGAACTGTCTGTTGTGAACATTTCTGTTTTAAGCCTTCAGTGAACTGTCTGTTGTTAAAGGCTTCAGTGTTACAAGTGCAATCACTCACCTCCGCTCTGCTAGTTCCTGTTCTCGGCTCTCTGCGTCCCACCTATCTGTGGCTCCAGTACCATATACTCCAGGATTTCAGTTCTCTGACATAACTGGCTCAGGAACCTGCAGCTCCCTAATTTCCACCACTATGAGCAGGCTGACTCTCCATTCTGCAGGCACCCGCAGCGCAGCATCATTATTTAAACAGTTATTGTAAATAAATATTTTTTCGTTCACAACCAGTTGTGCTCCTTGCTCCCAGCATTTGAGTTCATTGCCTGTACCGGTCCAGACCTCTAACCATAACAGAGGTAGGTTGGATAAATATTGAAAGTGCGTCATGAACATCTCTGGAGGTTTTTGGGGAGGTCCAACAGGAGGGTCAAGCCAGAACAGGCTGGAGAGGTTATATATCATATCTGGGGTGGGAACATCTGGGGATCCTCCAGAAGAAAATGAAGAATGTAGCTAGAATACAGAGTGGGACTTCTTGACCTCATTACTACTGGAAGCCAACTCTGGAAAAATTATTTCTGTATCTAGGATAAAGGTTGGTATAGGGCTTATTTCTATCAGTCTTGTATTTTGACAGGCTCATCATACTTGATACTTCCTGTGATACACATGAAACAAGAACCACATTCTTCCCAAAGAGAAAACTGCAGAACATGACCCCAAATATCCTCCTGACAAAAGGCAGTTTTTTCCATCCTGAAGTCTGAGGAGCCATAATAATAGTAGAAATGAAAACCTATTCAACATTGGATGAAACTCAGTGTTTTTGTCAGTGCTGATGATAATAATAATAAAAATTCCTCAGTTTTTGAAGACATGTGAGGCCCCATTTTTGACAGTCTTCAACCTAATCAAATTCTTGGCCATGTCAGTGCATGTTGGCAGTACATACTTGTTGAGGGAAATGAAAAGTACACCTTTTTTTTCAAAGATAATTTTTCCTGAAATGCACACCCTATTTTTTTTTTTTAAACAAATCAATGAGATTTTGGTGGCTAGAAACACCCCTTATTTTTTATTTTCAAAACAAGGAAGTTAACACACTTTTAACCATAAACAATAGCCAAAATGTTGCTTTCACAGAAGTATTATTTACTTTTGAACATTTAATTTCAATTCCATTAAATGTCACAATATTAGGATTCAGAAACCCAGAGCACAAACATACCACCTGGACCACACATCTGGAAGCTGTCCTGGAATATTTAGTGGAGAAGATAAGGTCGATTTTTACAGCAAAATCATGCAAATGCTGCTTCAAGCACCAAATTTGGCATGGTGATTCCCAAGATTGCACTTATGAAATCTGGATGACTGGCCACTTGAAAATCCAAGATGTGGTCATTTTCCAAGTTGGCCACCAAAATGACCTCCCAAAAAATTACTTCTTGGTTTGAAATGCTCCGATTATGATGAATCTGTTTCACAACATCTGTGAAAGCCAAGATGGCGCCAAATTGACCCTCAACTCATTTTTTCCTCACAAAACTGTCATTACCTGTTTCTTTTGTGTGATCTTGATGTCAAATTGGAGTTTTTCAGTCATGCTAGTTTGAATTTTTCATGTTCTAACAACAATATGACATTCATAGTGGCATAACTTCCATTTGTCCATAGTGTATGCAGATATTATAAATGACAACACAATATATTCAATGCCTAACACTTTCTAATAGTCCTACATGCAGTAGTTTCAAGAGATGGACTCTTTCAAAATGTGCTGGGTGGAAACCATTCATACTAAATGTAAATAACTTCACTATAAGCAAAATAAAACATAACAAATATGATAAACAGCAAATAAAAGATAACTCAATGGAATTTGACATCAATATCATTTTAATAATTCGAATAGGAGCATTTCTATGCAAACACTGATTTTCAATAGGTCCAAGTTGGTGCCCATTTTCCAAGATGGCCTTCATCTTAAATTTTTAAGTGGCCAGTTGACCACATATGCTGAGTAATATGCAAATCATCATGCCAAATTTGGTGCTTGTACCTGTTGTGGCATTTTTGTGATGATATCAGCAGAGAAATGAGACTGACGAGCAGTGACTCATATGTACGATGCAGAGAGAGATTTAATTGTTGTTGAAGCAGACGACAGATGCATCTGGAGGAGACCCCGATGGACATGCAAGCAAACATAAAAAAGCCGTCTTAAGGACCCCTGCCTTAGTAAAACAAATCCATAATAGAAACATGGCCTTCAGTTAGTCTGGGACACAATCAGGTGTTATGTCATGGACTTGGAGAAACACAACCTGTTCTATCAACACAGGCCAGCAGGTGATGGATTACCCTGACCCAGTATGCAGACAGGGGGAACAGCAATTTTTCACCAACAGAACCATCAAATGCATGATTTTTCCATTATGTGATCCACGAATTGGGTATAAATTAAACATCTTTATTAATATTTTGCAAAAGCAATTCTAGAAAAATACCCATTTATTCCACTTTCCCAGACTCACAAAATCCCTAAAAACTCACTACCCCTTTCTTTGTGAAAAACAGAATGTGAATGTGAAGCCATGTTGGTGTCCATTGACATGACCGGGATTCTATCGTTTGACATCAACATTTAGGCATCATCTCTTCAGATCAACACAACTTGGTGCTTGAGGGTTGATTTTTCATTTGTTTGGTGGGGGGCTCTGGATGTTTCTGTCCTGTAGGGTTGTTAGTACCACAATCTTTGGGTCCATGGGCAGATCTTGGGATTTTGGGGACTGGTGCTTGCATATGTGCATTAACTTTGTGGATCAATCTCCAGGAGGTTAGAGTAGGCCGGTTTCTCTTTATGTGGCATTTATGAACCAGTAACACCTACAACCCCAATTACAATGAAGTTGGGACGTTGTGAAAATGTAAATAAAAACAGAATACAATGATTTGCAAATCCTTTTCAACCTATATTCAATTGAATACACCACAAAGACAAGATATTTAATGTTCAAACTGATAAACGTTATTGTTTTTGTGCAAATCTTTGCTCATTTTGAAATGGATACCTGCAACATGTTTCAAAAAAGCTGGGACAGTGGTATGTTTACCACGGTGTTACATCACCTTTCCTTCTAACAACACTCAATAAGCATTTGGGAACTGAGGACACTAACTGTTGAAGCTTTGTAGGTGGAATTCTTTCCCATTCTTGCTTGATGTACGACTTGAGTTGTTCAACAGTCCGGGGTCTCCACTGTCGCATTTTGTGCTTCATAATGCACCACACATTTTCAATGGTCGACAGGTCTGGACTGCAGGCAGGCCAGTCGAGTACCCAAACTCTTTTACTACAAAGCCACGCTGTTGTAACACGTGCAGAATGTGGCTTGGCATTGTCTTGCTGAAATAAGCAGGGACGTCCCTGAAAAAGACGTTGCTTGGATGGCAGCATGTGTTGCTCCAAAACCTGGATGTACCTTTCAGCATTGATGGTGCCATCACAGATGTGTAAGTTGTCCATGCCATGGGCACTAACACACCCCCATACCATCACAGATGCTGGCTTTTGAACTTTGCGCTGGTAACAATCTGGATGGTCTTTTTCCTCTTTTGTCCAGAGGACACAATGTTCATGATTTCCAAAAACAATTTGAAATGTGGACTCAACAGACCACAGCACACTTTTCCACTTTGTGTCTGTCCATTTCAAATGACCTTGTGCCCAGAGAAGGCGGCGGCATTTCTGGATGTTGTTGATGTATGGCTTTCACTTTGCATGGTACTTTGGAACATGGTACATGGAACATGTGACGGTTTGCAATGCAGTGTCGGAATCTGCAGATCTTCTGTGGGGTGTGCCGCAGGGATCGGTCTTGGGACCTGTTTTGTTCTCGTTGTATCTCCTTCCTCTCAGCAAGCTGATCCAGCAGTTCAGTGGATTATTGAATTATTGAATTCTTATTATTGGATTATTGAATTATTGGATTATTGAATGCGCGCTCTATTTCAAATAAAGCGTTCTCCATTAATGAGCTTTTTGTCAGGAAAAACCTGGACTTTCTTTTCCTCACAGAAACGTGGCAAAGGGAAAATGAATGCATCCATTTAAATGAGCTCTGTCCTGCGGGTTGCTTAGCAGTGGGTAAGCCCCGCCCCTGTTGCGCGGGGGGAGGACTGGCTGCTGTGTACCGGGACCGATACACATGCAGACTGTCGGATACAAGCCACGCCCCCTCTTTTGAGGTACTCATGATGGAAGTTGGTTTCTCACATAAATTTTATAGTATTTTGATCTATCGACCTCCTGGCCCTGCTGGGGCTTTTCTTAAGGTTTTTACTGACTTTTTATCATCTATAATTAGATTGGAAAAGGTCTTAATTTTGGGTGATTTTAATTTCCAGATTGATGTTGATACTTCCACTTCAGCAAGAGAGCTTATAACTATGACAGAGGCTTTTAATTTTAAACAGTATGTGTCAGGTCCCACTCACAACAAGGGTCACACGGTGGATCTGGTTTTTGCACTGGGCCTGGAAATTACCAATGTATGTGTGGAGGATGTTCTTCTGAGTGATCATTGTTGTGTTTTCTTTGATTTGATGGTGCCATCTGAGCTTCGACCTGTTTCTACTAAGGCAGAAAGGAGAATTATCACAGAGACAACACCTACGCTTTTCTGTGATAAGTTCAACCCATTACTTTTTAATAATCTCACTGAAACTGATTGTTTTATGAATAGCTTTAATAGCCACTGTGCCACTATCTTGGATCAAGTGGCACCACTTAAGGCTAATAAAGCTCCTCGTGAAAGTTTCTGTCCTTGGATAAATGATGGGATTATGACTCTAAGGAGAACATGTCGCCAGATTGAACGCCTATGGAAGTCAACAAAACTGGAGGTTCACAGGCTACATTTAAGAGACTTAATATCTTCCTTAAATAAGACGATAGAGGAGGCCAGGACAAGTTATTTTAATCGCCTGATTGCCTCCAATAAAAGAAATCCTAAAGTGCTTTTTGACACAATCAGCTCTCTTGTGTCACCTCCTGCCGTCACTCCTGTTATCTCTAAAACTAGTTGTGAGGAGTTCCTGGATTTCTTTATTGATAAGGTTAGAGTTATAAAGTACAACCTGCCTCCATGCCATGGTCCCCAGCACTGGGAACCTCCCACTCAGTGCTGGGCCTCATTTGAGCCTGTTACTGTAGAGGACATCTCAATCATCATGAATAAAGTGAAGCCATCCTCTGGTATTTTGGATGTTCTTCCGTTTAAACTGTTTGTGAATGTATTTGACTCCATCGGGCCCTACATTGCTAAAATGTTTAATATATCTTTGTCGAGTGGTGTGTTTCCCTGTTATTTTAAACATGACATTGTGGAACCACATTTAAAGAAAGCTGGATTGGATTCTACTGAATTCAAGAACTTTAGGCCAATATCTAAAACCCCTTTCTTGGCCAAAGTCTTGGAAAAGGTAGTCTGTGTTCAATTGAGATCGTTTTCGCAGGCTAACGACATCCATGACACTTTTCAATCTGGGTACCGTGAGTTTCATTCTACTGAAACAGCCCTGTTGAAGGTGTCTAGTGACATGATGATGGTAGCTGACACTGGCAAATGTTCTGTGCTGATTCTGCTTGATCTGTCTTCGGCGTTTGATACCGTTGACCATGGCATTCTGATAAACAGATTGCGGGATTTGGTTGGAATGTTAGGTTGTGTTTTAGAGTGGTTTACCTCTTACCTGACTGGTAGAACTTTTAGTGTGACGGTGGGCAATGCAGTGTCGGAATCTGCAGATCTTCTGTGGGGTGTGCCGCAGGGATCGGTCTTGAGACCTGTTTTGTTCTCGTTGTATCTCCTTCCTCTCAGCAAGCTGATCCAGCAGTTCAGTGATGTGTCCTATTATTTGTATGCTGATGATCTGCAGCTCTCCTGCTCTTTTAAGACATCTGAGCCACAGAAACTCTGCTCTCTCACAAATTGTTTGGCCAAAATTACGAAATGGCTCACTGAGAACAGTCTGCAGTTAAATTCTAATAAGACTGAGACTCTGATTGTAGCACCAGATAGTGCTGTACCTGGAATTAAGCAGCATCTCGGTAGCCTAAGCTGCACGGTCAAAAGCAGCCTGTGTAACCTGGGTGTCATTTTGGATGGAGGGATGTCTCTGGAGCAGCACACAAATTACCTGGTTAAGAACTGTTTTTTCCAAATTCGGAACATCTCTAAGCTCCGTAAGATGGTGACTTTAAAAGAGCTTGAGATGATTGTTCATGCGTTCGTCTCATCGCGTTTGGATTATTGTAACAGTCTTTTCACCTGTCTGAATAAGAAGGAGTTGGCCCGCCTGCAGGTTGTGCAAAATTCTGCTGCTCGCCTGCTTACCCGCACCCACAGGAGGGACCATATTACTCCTATTCTTAATACTTTGCATTGGCTGCCTGTCTCCTACAGGATTCATTACAAAATCCTGGTATTGACTTTTAGAGCTCTGCATGGACAAGCACCGGAGTACATCAGGGACCTGATCCAGCCTTATGCTTCCTCCAGGAGCCACAGGTCATCCAATCAGAACCTGTTGATGGTTCCTCTGACCCGTTTTAAAACTCGCGGGGACAGATCTTTTAAAGCGGTGGCACCTAGCCTCTGGAATGATCTTCCCTGTGCCCTTCGTTCTCTGGATTGTATAGATACTTTTAGAAGGCAACTAAAGATGCATTTCTTTAAGTTAGCTTTTTAGCCTAATATTGTATTTTATTGTTTTTGTATGTTATTTTTAGATTTTGTATGCCATGTGCAGCGCTTTATGACCCTGGTCTGTGAAAGGCGCTTTATAAATAAAGCTTACTTACTTACTTACTTACATGGTAGTTTTATCTTGCACTTGTAGATGTAGTGACGAACTGTGTTGACTGACAATGGTTTTCTTTTTTTTCCCTTGTCTGCATATATAGTAATGGTAAATGCCACACTGGCAGAACCATTTATGAACATTAATACACATTTATGCAATTTATTCTTGCAGGACAGAAGGTATGTAGTGCGTGAGTGAATGTGGTGTGCATGTGTGACCCCCATCTGCCCTTCCCAATCACCCTACAAGATCCTACTCAAAGCCGACTGACAACTTCTATCAGGAGGGACCGACCACCAAAACAACACGAAGATAGACAAAAACGAAAGACAAGTGGTGAAAGCACTAACTATGAAGTGAGACACTGAGGAGACGGTGCCCCAACATAAAACATTCCGGAACAAACCACCACACATGAAGAAGCAGTGACAGCAACAATCTGTTGTCTAGTTAGTGAGCATTTATTCCGTAATCTAGGACACCAGAGTCTTGATTGTCTTGAGAGCACCCAAAACCGAACTGTGGCGTTGGCCACGAACACGTGACCAGCCACACACAGAGACCCAGATCACAGCTATATATCAGATCACTACTGTGGCTGGTGTGTTGGGCCAAGATAAAAAGTACAGAACCCTACCATAAGACATGGACCACTCCGTCGGAAGCCATACGGCCGACCGCAAGCGACAACAGAAAAGGGCCCAGGACGCAGAGCCCCAGGAGGAACCAGGCGAAAAAGGGAAGCGGAGGGGCATAGGGGCCAGGAAGGGCAGCCACCAGAGCCACCAAGGAAGCACGATGGACCAACAAGGGAGCGGCCCGACGGCACTGGAACGCACCCCGCGACACCGCCCCTCCCCCCAATGGAGGCAAAGGAAGTAACCCCACACCTGAGGGAAGCATGCAGGGTGCTGGCAGGGCCCACCAAGAGGGGGGGCCCAGAACCGCACCACCCCGCCCACGGCACCAGAGGGAGGAGCAAGCGGCGGTGGGGACGGGGGGCAAAGGAGCCACCGCAACTGAACCCAGAGCATAGGCAGGGACCACCGGCACACAAGGGCAAGGTCCAGCCCCCAGGAAAGAGGCGAGGCCCACCCCCTGGGCCAGGAAGCACACGAGATGCCCCGACACCCCCAGACCCCCCCCAAGCAGCCTGCAGGACCCCCCAGACTCCCCCAGCCCCACCCCACTGAAACCGTGGCCCCCAAACCCACAGAAGCCGTCCGCCCCCCGTGCCAGACTCCCGCTCCCCACCGCCACCCCCCCCAACACACTGCAGGACCCCCCTCCTCACAAGTCCCAGAGCAGGTCCCCAAGACCACAGCAGAGCTGGTGAGGCAGACCCCCCCACCCCAGGCCCCAGACCCCCACAGCCATCCAGGGCCCAACCCCACATGCCACACTCACCCTACCTACCAACCCAACCATAACTGTTATGGTTAACTCCCTTGTTGTGTGCGACCCCCCTAAGTGAGCAAAGATAATGTTGCATTAAAAGCAGGGCAGGAGACGGCAGGTGGCAGACTGCCGTGGGAGGCTGCAGTACACTGCTGCACCACAGCCTGCCCTGCAAACCCACCACCGCCTGTGACCCTGACTCTGAAAAGTGAGTGTGTTTACTAATTGTGTTGAAATATAGTGTGTGCATTAAAACCGCAAGGCAGGAGTGGCAGATAGAGATCAATCCATACCAAACACCTGGCTGCAGAACTATATGATCCCTATAATGTGCTACTTAAACCCCAGTATGATGTGCGTGCGTATACTGTGCTGGTGAAGTGCATTAAAAGGGTGTGACATGTGAGGCCCAACCCCAAGCGGCCAGCAGGAGGAGAGGCACGGTGCAGGGAGCAGGCCACACACTGGCCCCACCGGGCACCGCAGCCCAACTCCAGAGCCACGGAGGCACCAGGGAGACCACGAGATGGAGGGGAGGCAGGCAGCCCCAAAGGAGCACCAGAAACAACGGGAAAGAACAAACCAACAGGGGGGAAAGGGGGCCAGGCAGCCGGAGATGGGTGAGCCCCCCCACCCGGCAGCCCTAAGCCAGGGAGGCACGAGATGAGACCCAGGAGAGACAGGGGCAGGCGAGGAGCCAGAGGGAGACAGGTGGGCTCCACAAACACGGGGGGAGAAGCAGGGGCATGGGGAGTCACGTGCGATCCGGCCACGGGGAGACACCCCCTCCGAAGTCACCATACCCCGGCCCACCAATGGACAGGCCCAATGTGGATAGGAACGATGGCCACCCCCCCCCCCCCGAAAGCCCGCAGAGTCACCAGGCAGCACCGGAATGCAACCCCCCAGGCCCCTGATGTTGATGAGAATTGTGCAGCTCGCTTCTCACGGCCGTGGCGTGCGGACTAATGATCCTCCACCTGTTGTGAGAAGCTGCTCATTTACATAAAGCTTAAATTCAGACCTGAATGTGTTGCTTATAGTGTGTGCCTTTGAAGGATATTAGTTGTAGCTGTTGACTTACCTCACCTCTTCTATCCTTCACAGAGTCAGTTTGTCGTGTCCACCTGGGGGGTGTTTGGCGGTGAATTTGAGTCCAGAAGCGCCGGGCTTCGATCCCTTTGGGCGCTGGAGAGCGCGCCGTCCTTCACTCCGCCAGACAAACCATATATTATGTTGTACACAATTATTGCACAGAAAGGGAAATAAATGTTTTGTTTTTGGAACCGCTTTGTGGTTATTTAGAGCTGGGTTCAGTCAGACGCAGGCCCGCTCCACAACCCACGTCGGCACATAACAGTGGTGTTGAAGGTGTGTGATTCCTTTCTGTTCCCATGTGCTGATATAAAGAGCTGCTTTATTAATCTTGAAGTCTGGGTTGTGCCAAATAGGAGCATCTGCACAGATTTCCATTCATGAGTTTGTAATTTCTAAAGTTTTCCACCAGGCAGTCAAAGTTTCAGAAATCAACAGATTTTTAAAACATTTATGGCGTTTAATGGAAGTAGTAATAAAGGGTAAATCTGAGAGTTTGATGTTGTACATTCTAACTGTTCTAATTCAATCCAGGAGCTGTGGACTGGATCAGGGTGAATCCATTTTATCAAGTATTGTATCTGATTAGCCAGATAGTAATGTAGAAAATTTGGTGTTTCCAGACCCCCCTTGAGATTTATTTTTTCTGAAGAGTAGCTAGACTAATTTTAGCTTTTTAATTTTTCCAGTAAAACTTTGAAATGGCCAAATCTAAAGACTGAAACCAATTGACTGTGGGTTTGACCGGAATCATTGAAAACAGATAATTAATTTGTCATAATATTTTCATTTTGCTATTCGTCCTAATAAGGAGATGTGTTGTGTGGGCCGCCAGAAGAGGAGGTACTGTTGGCCCACCACCAGAGGGCGCCCTGCCTGAAGTGCGGGCTTTAGGCACGGGAGAGCGCTGCTGCCACGGACACAGCCGGGGGTGACAGCTGTCACTCATTATCTCATGACAGCTGTCACCCATCTACACTTCATCATACTACTCCATAAAACCCGGACATCATCTCCACCTCGTTGCCGAGATATCATCGACCTGTGAAGGTAATATTCTCAGCCTTTAAACTAACTGTGTCTTAGACTGAACTCGTTTTACAGCTGTTTTCCTGCGGAGTGCCTTATCTGGGAGATTGGCGTAATCAGCGACGGCTTCGCTTCACACCCCAGCCAGATAAGTGTTTGAGACAGGAGCTGCACGAGTGTGTGTGAGAGGTGGAGGTGGACCCTCCACCACTGTTGTTACTGGTTGTGCACACACCCACATCTGATTGTTTCTGCTCCTCGCCAGCAGTACCAGATCCGACATTCGGAGACGGTGGCCACCGGGGGACTCGGGACTTGGCGGCTCCAGTATTCTCCGGGTTCGGTGGCGGAGGAAATCGTGTGGTTCCGGTTCTTCTCAGGACAGACGTCTTCTATCCTCGAGCCTGCCCACACGTCACCTTTGTGGATTGACTCTTGCAAAATTCTGTATTCCTCTGTATTGTGGTTGTGCTCATTCACAACAGTAAAGTGTTCATATTCGACTCTTTCATTGTTCGTTCATTTACGCCCCTGTTGTGGATCCGTGTCACTACACTTTCCCAACAGGATATCTCGGCCAGCGTCATGGATCCCGAGGGGCGTCACCATCTGTTGAACAGCCAATGGAAGAGCAGGGTGCACAGGCGTCTGTAGGAGGCGTGATTGGTGAGTTGCAGCAAATCCTCACCGCCTTTACCGCTCGGTTGGATCTGATGACCGAGCAAAACGTCATCTTTAATCGCAGGATGGAGGCTTTCACCACACAGGTGGAAGCGCGCGCTCAGGGCGCTGCTGCAGCTCCTCCTCCTGCCGACCCAGTGCAGAATAGACATTCCACTGGTCGTTCAATGACCCCCCCACCATCCCCTGAAGCATACATAAGTCCCCAGAGCCGTACAGAGGTTGTGTGGAGATGTGCGCGGACTTTCTTATGCAGTGTTCACTCGTCTTTGCACAACGTCCCGTAATGTACGCGTCTGACACCAGTAAGGTGGCTTATGTAATTAATTTGCTTCGTGGTGAGGCACGCGCTTGGGCTACGGTGCTTTGGGAGCAAAATTCACGGCTCCTTACCACTTATACTGGGTTTTGTGAGGGAGTTCAAAACGGTTTTTGATCACCCTAACAGAGGAGAGACTGCTTCAACAGTGCTGCTGTCAATGAGACAGGGGCACCAGAGCGCAAGCCGAATATGCAGTCGACTTCCGCATCGCGGCTGCGAGGTCCGGCTGGAATAACGTTGCGCTCCGCACTGCCTTCATAAACGGACTGTCATCGGTCCTGAAGGAGCACCTGGTAGCTAAGGAAGAACCCGCAGGATTTAGATGGGCTTATTGATCTCGTATCCGGTTAGACAATCGGTTGGAGGGAACACCGTCGGGAGCGAGACGAAGGACGTGGCCTTGCACGCACCGTCCCTCTCCCTTCCGGGTCCGAAAAGGTTCCACCCTCCCCACGCTCCACAGCCTCAACGCTCCGTGTGGCTACTGCTCCCCCTGCTGACGAAGCTAGGACACGAGCAGGACCACATTTAGTACCACCTAACAGACAGAGGAGGCTGGCCCGCGGGGAGTGCTTGTCTGCGGCTCGAGTGAGGCATCAGTTAAGAGACTGCCCCAATCGGTTAAACACCAACGCCTGCCCTTAGAAACTGGGCTTAGGGTGGGCCAAGACATTCACGTGGGACACACACAGATTTCCAACGACTCCCAGTTACAATCCTGAGCGGGGATTAACCCTTCAAGCCCCAGCACTGGTGGACAGGGGGTCAGAAGGGAATCTGCTAGACAGCAGATGGGCTAGGGAGGTAGGGCTCCCTCTGGTGGTGCTCCCTTCGCCATTGCAGGTGCAGGCACTAGATGGCACCCTTTCTCCCATTTAATCACGCACAAGACACAACCTGTAACTCTGGTGGTGTCTGGAAATCATCGGGAGGAGATCGAGTTTTTTTGTGACTCCTTCTACCTCCCGAGTGATTTGGGCTTCCCGTGGATGTTGAAACACAATCCCCGGATTGATTGGCCGTCTGGGGTGGTGGTTCAGGGGAGCAAAACCTGCCATCGGATGTGTTTAGGTTCCTCGGTTCCTCCCGTTTACAGGCTAAGAGGAGGTCAAAGTCCTCCCAATCTGACGGTGGTGCCGGTTGAGTACCATGATCTTGCTGACGTCTTCAGCAAGGATCTGGAACTCACCCTTCCCCCGCACCGTCCGTACGATTGTGCCATTGATTTGATTCCAGGCGTGGAGTTTCCCATCCAGCAGGCTGTACAACCTCTCACGACCTGAGCGCGAATCAATGGAGACCTACATCCGGGACTCATTAGCTGCCGGACTGATCCGGAATTCCACCTCCCCGATGGTTGCAGGTTTCTTTTTTGTGGGCAAGAAAGATGGCGGACTCCCTCCATGCATTGATTACAGGGGGCTGAATGAGATTACGGTTCGCAATCGATACCCGTTGCCCTTGTTAGATTCCATGTTCCACCCCCTGCATGGAGCCAAAATCTTTACAAAGTTGGATCTTAGGAATGCGTATCCACCTGGTTCGGGTCCGGAAGGGAGACGCAGTGGAAGACGCATTAACACCCCATTAGGTCATTTTGAGTACCCTGGTCATGCCGTTCGGCCTCACTAACGCCCCTGCGACGTTCCGAGCTTTGGTTAATGACGTCTTGCGGACTTCCTGCACCGATTCGTCTTCGTATATCTGGACGATATAATCATCTTTTCTCCGGACCCTGAGACTCATGTCCAGCATGTACGTCAGGTCCTGCAGCGGTTGTTTGGAGAACCGGCTGTTGTGAAGGGCGAGAAGTGCGAGTTCCACTGCACTTCTTTGTCCTTCCTGGGGTTTATCATCTCCTCCAACTCCATCACCCCTGATCCGGCCAAGGTTGCGGGCTGTGAGAGATTGGCCCCAACCAACAAGCGTAGGAAGCTGCAACAGTTCCTCGGCTTTGCAAATTTCTACAGGAGGTTCATTAAGGGCTACAGTCAGGTAGTTAGCCCCCTGACAGCCCTGACCTCTCCAAAAGTCCCCTTCACCATGTCGGATCGGTGCGAAGCCACGTTCAAGGAGTTGAAACGACGTTCTCGACTGCACCAGTTCTGGTGCAGCCCGCCCTAGCCGCCAGTTGTGGTTGAAGTGGACGCCTCTGTGACTCAGGGATAGGAGCCGTGCTATCCCAGAGCGGAGAGACCGATAAGGTCCTTCACCAGTGTGCCTACTTTTCTCGCAGGTTGACCCCGGCTGAACGGAACTATGCCGTCGGCAGCCGAGAAGTCCTGTGCGGTGAAAGAGGCTCTTGAGGAGGGGAGGCACCTGTTGGAGGGAGCGTCTGTGCCATTCAACGGTTTTCACTGCCCATCGAATCTGGAGTATATCAGGACCGCCAAGTGGCTGTAACCCAGGCAGCCCGCTGGTCACTGTCTTCGACGTTTTGACTTCCGGATCACCTATCGCCCTGTGACCAAGAACCAGAGATCGGATGTCTTGTCCCGGTACACGAAGACGAAGTCAAAAACTGAGCTGTCGGATCCACCGGAGCCCATCATTCCGGAGTCCACTATCATGGCCAACCTCACCTGGGATTGGAGAAGACCGTCCAGGAGGCCCTGGCACGGATCCCGGAACTGGGCCGAAGAACCAACTTTACGTCCCACCACAGGCCAGAGCCTGCAGTATTGGATTTCTGTCACGGTTTCCAAGCTCTCCTGTCATCCAGGGGTGCAACGGACCGTGGCAGTTGTCCGGCAGCGCTTCTGGTGGGCGTCTATGGAGGCCGACGTCCGGGAGTATATCCAGGCCTGCACCACCTGTGCCATGGGCAAGGCAGACCACAAAAGATCCCAAGGAACGTCTCCAGCCGCTTCCCTGTGCCTCATCGTCCCTGGTCCCATATCGGCCTGGATTTCGTCACAGGCCTCCCGCCGTCCAGGGCAACACCACCATCCTCACGATAGTGGACCGATTCTCCAAGGCGGCCCACTTTGTGGCCCTCCCGAAGCTCCCAACGGCCCAGGAGACAGCAAACCTCCTGGTCCACCACGTCGTCCGTCTGCATGGGATACCAACTGACGTAGTCTCGGATCGTGGTCCCCAGTTTTCCTCTCAAGTCTGGAGGAGTTTCTGCAAAGAACTGGGGGCCACCATGAGCCTCTCATCCGGGTATCACCCACAGATGAACGGACAGGCAGAACGGGCCAACCAAGAGTTGGACACAGACCCTCCGCTGTGTGACATCCGCGCACCCGACGGCCTGGAGTAACCATCTGGCCTGGATCGAGTATGCACATAACAGCCAGGTGTCTTCTGCCACCAACCTCTCCCCATTTGAGGTGTGTCTAGGGTACCAGCCCCCATTGTTTCCCGTGGTGGAGGGAGAGGTCGGTGTGCCCTCGGTCCAGGCCCACCTGCGGAGGTGCCCATCGGGTGTGGCGCACCGCCCATTCTGCCTTGTTGAAGGCCCGGACGAGGGCTAAGACCCATGCAGACCGCCGGCTGTCCCTGGCCCCTGCATACCAGCCCGGGCAGGAGGGTGGGTTATCAATGAAGGACATCCCCTCCAAGTGGACTCCCCTAAGTTGAAGGACAGGTACATCGGACCATTCAAAATCCTCAAGATCCTCAGCCCTGCCGCAGTGAAACTCCAACTCCCAGCTTCACTGCAGATCCATCCTGTTTTCCATGTGTCCAGACTGAAACCACACCACACCTCACCCCTCTGTTGCTCCCGGGCCGGCGCCGCCTCCTGCCAGATCATTGACAGGGAGCCGGCTTGGACATTGCGCCGGCTCCTGGACGTCCGTCGAATGGGCCGCGGGTTCCAGTATTTGGTGGACTGGGATGGGTATGGACCCGAAGAACGCTCCTGGGTGAAGAGGAGCTTCATCCTGGACCCGGCCCTCCTGGCCGATTTCTACCTCCGTCACCCTGATAACCTGGTCGGCGCCAGGAGGTGCCCGTTGAGGGGGGGGTCCTGTTGTGTGGGCCGCCAGAAAAGGAGGTACTGCTGGCCCACCACCAGAAGGCGCCCTGCCTGAAGTGCGGGCTTCAGGCACGAGAGGGCGCTGCCGCCACGGACACAGCCGGGGGTGACAGCTGTCACTCATTATCTCATGACAGCTGTCACCCATCTACACTTCATCATACTAGAAATACCTGGAAAAAGAGTCTGTTGCTCTATAAAAAAGCCCTCCGTAAAGCTAGGACATCTTACTACTCATCACTAATTGAAGAAAATAAGAACAACCCCAGGTTTCTTTTCAGCACTGTAGCCAGGCTGACAAAGAGTCAGAGCTCTATTGAGCTGAGTATTCCTTTAACTTTAACTAGTAATGACTTCATGACTTTCTTTGCTAATAAAATTTTAACTATTAGAGAAAAAATTACTCATAACCATCCTAAAGACGTATCATTATCTTTGGCTGCTTTCAGTGATGCCGGTATTTGGTTAGACTCTTTCTCTCAGATTGTTCTGTCTGAGTTATTTTCATTAGTTCTTCATCCGAACCATCAACATGTCTATTAGACCCCATTCCTACCAGGCTGCTCAAGGAAGCCCTACCATTATTTAATGCTTCGATCTTAAATGATCATCTATCTTTTGTTGGCTATGTACCACAGGCTTTTAAGGTGGCAGTAATTAAACCATTACTTAAAAGCCATCACTTGACCCAGCTATCTTAGCTAATTATAGGCCAATCTCCAACCTTCCTTTTCTCTCAAATTCTTGAAAGGGTAGTTGTAAAACAGCTAACTGATCATCTGCAGAGGAATGGTCTATTTGAAGAGTTTCAGTCAGGTTTTAGAATTCATCATAGTACAGAAACAGCATTAGTGAAGGTTACAAATGATCTTTTATGGCCTCAGACAGTGGACTCTCTCTGTGCTTGTTCTGTTAGACCTCAGTGCTGCTTTTGATACTGTTGACCATAAAATTTTATTACAGAGATTAGAGCATGCCATAGGTATTAAAGGCACTGCACTGCAGTGGTTTGAATCATATTTATCTAATAGATTACAATTTGTTCA
This sequence comes from Thalassophryne amazonica, assembly GCF_902500255.1. NCBI lineage: Eukaryota > Metazoa > Chordata > Actinopteri > Batrachoidiformes > Batrachoididae > Thalassophryne > Thalassophryne amazonica. Next base: position 11,179,776 of record NC_047103.1, on the reverse strand, counting down.
TGTAAATGGGGAATCTTCTTCACAGACTAAGGTTAATTATGGAGTTCCACAAGGTTCTGTGCTAGGACCAATTTTATTCACTTTATACATGCTTCCCTTAGGCAGTATTATTAGACGGCATTGCTTAAATTTTCATTGTTACGCAGATGATACCCAGCTTTATCTATCCATGAAGCCAGAGGACACACACCATTAGCTAAACTGCAGGATTGTCTTACAGATATAAAGACATGGATGACCTCTAATTCCTGCTTTTAAACTCAGATAAAACTGAAGTTATTGTACTTGGCCCCACAAATCTTAGAAACATGGTGTCTAACCAGATCCTTACTCTGGATGGCATTACCCTGACCTCTAGTAATACTGTGAGAAATCTTGGAGTCATTTTTGATCAGGATATGTCATTCAATGCGCATATTAAACAAATATGTAGGACTGCTTTTTTGCATTTACGCAATAAACTAATTCATGCATTTATTTCCTCTAGGCTGGACTATTGTAATTCATTATATCAGGTTGTCCTAAAAGTTCCCTGAAAAGCCTTCAGTTAATTCAAATGCTGCAGCTAGAGTACTAACGGGGACTAGAAGGAGAGAGCATATCTCACCCATATTGGCCTCTCTTCATTGGCTTCCTGTTAATTCTAGAATAGAATTTAAAATTCTTCTTCTTACTTATAAGGTTTTGAATAATCAGGTCCCATCTTATCTTAGGGACCTCATAGTACCATATCACCCCAATAGAGCGCTTTGCTCTCAGACTGCAGGCTTACTTGTAGTTCCTAGGTTTTAAGTGTAGAATGGGAGGCAGAGCCTTCAGCGTTCAGGCTCCTCTCCTGTGGAACCAGCTCCCAATTCGGATTAGGGAGACAGACACCCTCTCTACTTTTAAGATTAGGCTTAAAACTTTCCTTTTTGCTAAAGCTTATAGTTAGGGCTGGATCAGGTGACCTTGAACCATCCCTTAGTTATGCTGCTATAGACGTAGACTGCTGGGGGGTTCCCATGATGCACTGAGTGTTTCTTTCTCTTTTTGCTCTGTATGCACCACTCTGCATTTAATCATTAGTGATTGATCTCTGCTCCCCTCCACAGCATGTCTTTTTCCTGGTTCTCTCCCTCAGCCCCAACCAGTCCCCAGAAGACTGCCCTTCCCTGAGCCTGGTTCTGCTGGAGGTTTCTTCCTGTTAAAAGAGTTTTTCCTTCCCACTGTCGCCAAGTGCTTGCTCACAGGGGGTCGTTTTGACCGTTGGGGTTTTTCCGTAATTATTGTATGGCCTTGCCTTACAATATAAAGCACCTTGGGGCAACTGTTTGTTGTGATTTGGCGCTATATAAATAAAATTGATTGATTGATACTACTCCATAAAACCCGGACATCATCTCCACCTCGTTGCCGAGATATCATCAACCTGTGAAGGTAATATTCTCAGCCTTTAAACTAACTGTGTCTTAGATTGAACTCGTTTTACAGCTGTTTTCCTTCGGAGTGTCTTATCTGGGAGATTGGTGTAATCAGCGACAGCTTCGCTTCACACCCCAGCCAGATAAGTGTTTGAGACAGGAGCTGCACGAGTGTGTGTGAGAGGTGGAGGTGGAATCTCCACCATTATTGTTTCTGCTCCTCGCCAGCAGTACCAGATCTGACATTCGGAGACGGTGGCCACCTGGGGACTCGGGACTTGGTGGCTCCAGTATTCTCCGGGTTCGGTGGCGGAGGAAATCGTGTGGTTCCGGTTCTTCTCAGGACAGACGTCTTCTATCCTCTAGCCTGCCCACACGTCACCTTTGTGGATTGACTGTTGCAAAATTCTGTATTCCTCTGTATTGTGGTTGTGCTCATTCACAACAGTAAAGTGTTCTTATTCGACTCTTTCATTGTCCGTTCATTTACGCCCGCTGTTGTGGGTCTGTGTCACTACACTTTCCCAACAAGATGGGGAGGTTGTTCCATTGTTTCAAATTGTTACAGATTTTGTCAGTGAGTGGGGCAAAGTTCAAATGGGCCAGCTCTCCTAATTTAGAAGAGATGTTTATGCCTAGGTACTTAATATTGCCAGAAGGAAAGGTATAGTGTGGATCTTGGGTTGAAGGATTCCATGAATCCTCATTTAAAGGAAGTATCATTGATTTTGACCAATTAATAGAGTAATCTGATAGTTGTGAGAACATAGTGATCAATTTAAATACTTCTTGTAGCGATTTTGAGGGTTCTTGGAGATATAGTATGATATCATCAGCATATACGAGGTCTGTGAGAAAAGAAACGGACTTTTTTATTTTTTCAAAAACTATATGGATTTGAATCACATGTGATTACATCAGACAAGCTTGAACCCTCGTGCGCATGCGTGAGTTTTTTTCATGCCTGTCGGTTGCGTCATTCGCCTGTGGGCAAGCTTTGAGTGAGCACTGGTCCCCCCCCGTCGGAATTCCTTTGTCTGACAACTTGCTGAGAGACTGGAGCTTTGCTTTATCAAAATTATTTCAGAAACTGTGAGGCAGATCCGAGTGGACACCATTCAAGAAATTCAGACAGTTTTCGGTGAAAATTTTAAGGGCTGATGAGAGATTATGGAGTGTTACTGTCGCTTTAAGGACTGCCCATGGAGCTGGATGGCGCGCCGCCGCCCTGAGCCGCGCCCCGAGCCTCGCCCCGAGCCGCCGTCGTCAGCCTGTTTCGAGCTGAAAACTTCCAAATTTAAGCCTCTGTTGACCCAGGACGTCGTGAGAGAACAGAGAACTTTCAGAAGAGGTCGGGATCAGCAGTTTATCTGGACATTCCACTGTTAAAGGAGATTTTATAATGAAAGACGTGCAGACGGATTCGCGCGTCGGCACCCAGCCGCTCATGGCGCGGTGCCACAGCAAAACACCTCCGTTGGAAGCCTTACAGGACAAGTTTGAACATGCCGAGCTGTTAAACAATTTCTCGGATACTCACTCGACTGAAAGCCATCGAAAGCCGCCTAAATCTTACGAATGGTTATCAACACGGAGGCGTTTTCATGTGACAATCATCGTGCTGACAGCAAAAAAGACGAGGACATTCTGTGAAAGCGCTTTTGTTAAAATAACTTCGCATCCACGCAAATGTGCATAAATTCACACCCATAATCCTTTAAAAACAAATCTGACACATTATTGCCCATCATCTACAGGGTAAACCTGCAATCACACTTTTTTCACATGTTAAAATCCCCTCTAATAGCACAAAACCATTTCACTTCCCCATTCAACTTCATAAATCTTTGAAATTACTTTGCTAGGGGGCATTCAATGACAGTACGCCAATGTGGTAGCATTTCCTACAACATGGCATCAGTCACCCTGTTTTACTGTGTGTGGGATTTTTTTTTCAACAGGTCCTCGGGCGCTTTACAAAGCGTTCAAGTTTGAGTTGACGCTTAGCACACGTGCGCACAAACAGATGCAAAAGGAGCTTGTGGAGGGGCGAGTTAAACAAAATGAAATTAGACAGAAGCTGGGTACTTTTAAAATCCCATCTGGCGCTCAGGCAGTCATGACACCAAATTAGCATTTACGGCGAGGCGCAATTACCGAGAGAGAAGCTAGTGCGACTGTACCTGCTTTAAAAAGCAGGCGCTCTGTCTTTTTCCTCCTGGACACAAAAGCCTCACACACATGCGCTCTTTAACTTGCACGTGTACATCCCTGTGGGATAATTTCGAAGATGAGCAAGGAAAAGGGAAGCAGCAAAGTACAGAAGGTGGTAAGATCGACAATGATCGCTCCTGAAAACCAAGCGGTATACTTAGATGACCTCACATGAAGCCCTCCCAGAAGAAGAAAACGTTGCAGTTCCTTGACTGGCTGCTTGAGGCTGGCACCAAAACAGAGTGCATTCCCGTAGGGGTCCATGTTAAAATGGCCAATTTTCAAACATGTTTATAGCGTGGTACAAAAAACAGTTTTGGTGTCTGTATTTAGTTTAGTACAGGGGGTGATTTTTTTTGTTTTGTTCTTCTAACTTCTTAGTTTAACATGTTTTAAACCATACAGTTGTGCAAAAAGGGGCGTGGTCGCTTTGAGTGACCAATAATTCTCATCTAGCATACAAGATGAGAATTTCATTCAGCATGAATACTGTATTTGCAGGGACATGTTAGACACTTAGGATGTTTCAAAACACACCCAGCCATATTGTTCTAGGTGTTTGTAATAAAATACTGCAAATGACAGACAGCCTCTACAACAGCTTGCAGCTGCATCGAGTGACAACTGCATCTGAGCTAAAGATGCTACGAGAGTCCGAGACACTCGGGTGAGCTGTCGGTTGGGGTGGTGAGCAAGGCTGCAATTTAGAAGTAGAAATTGGGGGAGTCAAAGTGCGAGGCCCGCAGGGCCAAAGCCCATAGGCCGGGGGTCAGAAGCCAACGGTTTCTAGATAAGCTCAGATGCATTCTGAGCATCCAGAACAGTAATTTTAATGTTTTGAGAAGACCATAAAGTGGACACCATTTGACTTATGCAATTTCAAACTGTGGATATAAGTACTTTATTCTGAGAATAGCCAGCATTGATTTTATTAACATCCTGGTGTAAATAAGGTATCACCACATGTGTAGAACTCAAAAAGAATGATAGGTTAAGTTTTCATTAAAAAAAACAAAAAAACAACTGTAATGTGGTAAAATGTAAAATTCATAAATATGAAAGAACAGGCTCTTAATAATTGTTAACTATCGTATACTGTATTTTTTTTTTCTCAAGATTTGTTTTTGGATAAGTTTGAAAAAACAACAGATCATAAGTTTAGGATAAATTACTTATCATGGATTTAATTTTTGAAGTGGCACTAATGACAACACTCATACTGAACATAATTTCACTTGCATAGACTGATTTTGGAGATCAAGCAATAATTGCAGATGGGCTTTCTGAGGTCCCAGATAGCTTTTCTGATTTCCTTTTCTAACTTTCAGAATTTAGTCAATTAGCATATGGTCCACTGATACTTATGTGTAGACACTAGTCCCTAGAGGCAACTATTTTTGGTTTCAATTCTGTGCAAATGCAGTCCCAAACAAGAAACAGGTGTTGTAAACAAGTCAATGCTGCTAAAAAGACAAACTTGCAGAAACAAAGATACTATTCTGACATGGTTTTACACATAAGACTGACATGGTTTGCACATAAGACTGGCATAGCATGTTTCAAGTACACACATATATGTCAGAAGGTGGGGGTTAGACATGTCCCCCCTATCCCCCCCAAACTGCGCCCATGGTGGTGAGGTGGGGGGCTTTCAAGTTGCTTGGGGCTACCAAATGCTGTGAAACGGCCCTGCCAGAGACATAAACATCACAGCTGAGATAAGTCAATGTCTGTACAAATTTGACACTTTTGCATCCAGATATACCTGTAATTTCCAGTCCAGGGTGTCATTAAAAGCCTGGATCTTGGTCTTGATCCAGGACAATCACAAAGAAGACTGAACAAGATAGTAATTAATTCATCTTTCCATGAGATGTTACAGATATAATCTGAAAACCTTTGGTGTAATCCTGTGAGCAACATACGGCTCAGTTCATCTGAGATAATCAGCTGAGAGGAAAAGACGTGGGCAAGAAATGCATTTTTGTCCATTTGTCCCACACTCCTCTTCCACAGGTTATTGCTTTGGTCCTTTTATAACAATGTCGACTGACCCTCCCGTCCACACTAAGCCGCTGAATCTATCTCTGCCGTCCGTCGCTGCTTTTGTCTGTGCAGTGCTGAGACAGCATGTAGCCCTCCACACTGAAACAGCAGGTATTAAAAAGTATTAAGAAAGAGTCCTAGTGGGAATTAGATGTGATAAGAAATGAAAGTTTACATACAGCATGGCTATCTGTGAAGCTTTTCACTCACCTACACTTCTCAACCACATTCAACCTAGCTGGCACTGACCGCAAATCTGATTTTCTCCTTTCTTTCACTTACCAGCTCTCAGGTGTCACAAGTGTTTAAAATCCTTCAAATTATGTCATTTCCTCCATCTAGAGGTTAACAAGTAAAATTCTAAGAGGCTTCCACCTGGATTTACTTGATCAGTATCAGTGATTTGTATTATTATTAATTTGCACGGTGACAGAATTCAAAGATGAATATGTAAAATAACAGTAAACCTCACTGCACAATTTCTTGCAATCTGGGATTTTTCAAAGTCTCACACAGATTGTTTTTCATTGTTTTGCTCTTGACACTTTTGCAGCTTCACCATCTGCAGAGAATGACAGCGTGTGAACAAACTGCTACACAGCATTTAATACCCCATTTGTGTTCATGGCCCAGAGGCATCTTAGTCTAATTTTGTAAAATTATGAAACATATGTGCGTTCAAATCAGAAAATAATAGATTATACTCAGCTCACAGTCAGAACATTGTGGGCTTGACCCCGACCCATGTGTGTGCTTCACACCACAGGGACTCGGCAGTTGTGTAATGCATGCTGCAAATGCTTTTGGGGCGTGTTTGCCATCACGTTTCCATTTGCAAAGCTCAAAATTTCTAAATCGAAACCAGGACACTGTGCGCAAAAGAGATGGATTAATTCTCCACATTACTCGTGAGGGTTGTGGAATAAAAAACAACAGCCAATCAGAGTGGCCACTAACTTTCATAGTAGGTGCATAGGTACCAACCTTTTGCACATTGGTCTGGGCAAGGCACACTGATAAGTGAGGTCTTCTGGTGTGGAAATGGATTTGAGTGCACAACATGTGCATCAACTGTTAAGGTAAGTTAAAAACTGTTGACTCTTGCACAGGAAATTTGCTATTGTGTGCACTGTTGTGCATCTTTACGCATATGAAGTGAGATTTCTTTTTCTAAATGTGTGCAAGTGTGTGATTATTTTGGACATTTGTTTCACTAATTTGTCCACCCAATCTCCACCCATCCAGGCACACCCAGCTCCTGGGAAGTGAAAAAACAAAACAAAAACAAAAAACAGCATAAAGATATGCTACAAACAGGCAGTAAGCTTTGATGGTCTCAGATGAAGCCCACCAAGAAGGAAAAAAGTTGCAGCTCCTTGACTGGCCCGCTACAGGCTGGCTCCAAAAGTGAGCAGGTTCTCATTCAAGTCCATGTTAAAATGTCCAACTTTAGAGTAGAAACCAACATGTTTACAGCCTGGTACAAAAATGGTTTTGGTCTCTATAGTTTCTCCCTCCATGACAATTGAATATTAGTTTAAGACATTTTAAGGCATAATGCTATTTATAATTAGGGGTAGACACCTGGATTGACAGCTGCTGAGCTGAGCATTTCTGACTCATCCCGTCAGCTCAGAGTCCACTCCATGCGGCCGCTAGCTGTTGTGGAGGACTAATACCTGAAATAACATGGCTTATTATGTGGCAAAATGTCTTAACGGATCATGTAAGACCTCCTTGCTACAATATTTATGCTGAGTGAAATTCTTGTCTTATTTAATGTTGAATGCTAATGGCATTAACAATTTTATAAGATGTCAGTAGCTTCAACTATTAAGTGTCATTAATGCATGATTAGTGAGAAAATAAGCGGCTCATAACTTTTAATGCCCACACCAAGTAATAAGTTCTGATAATCATCGCACAGTACCCAAAATATTTTTTCATAAACACCTGAACTGAGGTTAGCCTGTCAGCTTAGCTGGTTTGGACTCGAAGAAAGGGGTGTGTTCAAGCTTCTTTCGTCACATAAGGAGTCACCCATGCTTCACCCTTTTATCAATTCATGGTTTCATCGTGTCATAACCATAGCCAACGTTGCCACGACTACAAACAAGCCCAGATATGGGCTTCATTTCGGCTGTTCTGGGTATTTTTAGAAAAGCTGTGGGTGATGTCATGAAGGCGTTGTTCACTATATATACAAGCTATGGGTGCAAACTGGAGTTGGTAGTTTTATTTCTTGCAATAGTTGCTTGTTTTACTTTGTTGTTAATTTCTGCATTCAGTTTCATGGTCCTATGATGTGCTATGGAAATACATGACACTCTGGTTTAGTTCATGTGATGCCCATTACCGACCCATGACTAATTAAGTGATAATCTCTTTGCATACATACCTTCTCTGTGCTCAGATTATGTTCTACAATTTTTGAAAGTAAATGCTCCCCAATGTGTCAAGTGGTTACTTAGGAAGACTCAGATTAAGAGTACCACCTGCAGTGAGAGGTAACATCAACTACAACATTTTGGCCATGTGCATGATCCAGCATGCAGGCACCTCAGTGTTGAGGATCCCAGTACACGGAAAAGACCAAGGACACACCCACATTTCATTTGGTAGATGCATACTTTAAAGAGGTTGTGATGGATGGGGTGTCTGGAATGAATTAATCCATGTCATGTGACATACAAGTACCAAACAAATGACAAGGATCCACCTAGCCGTTATATAATACCTGTTCACAGTACTAAAGGTGCTACCGCACCAATAAAATAAATCTAGAGTTTAACTGAATGGAAATACTGATGTACAGACTTCTTAAATGGACCGTTAGTACAGTTAATTACACAGCAAGCCATAATATCTCAGACATTTGAATGTACAGAGCACTTAGTGTACAGGCACAATAATTAGCTAAAATTACTGACAAAAAAAAAATAAAAATCTAAATGTGAAAAAATCAACAATTTCATCATAACAGACAGCCAAGGTGTTTACCAAAAAGCTACAGCTGCAATACCTGCTGTTATTTGTGCTTCCGTTTTTCTAAATGTAATAAATAATGAAATTCCAAGTTCAAATTTTCCAAGTCCAAGGCAAAACAAATGCAGCACTAGGATGGATGCATAAATTATTCACCAGCCTGTTTGTATTCCATTCTTGCCAGCTAAAGCACAGAGCACCTGGCTCCTGAGCCTCCAAATCTGAGATGACGGAACTCTGGTGGAAAATGGTAGGTTCAGAGTAACATGCTGCCCTGTGTGTTCCATTCTCTCTGGTCTTTGTCATGAGTGAAAAGAAAAAAAGCTACATCTGAGTGAACTGAGGCTGTCAACTGAGAAGAAAGAGCTGACCCACAAGACAAAACTCTCAAGTTACCATTTACTCTCCAACCTTCGTCAACGGCCATGAACTTTGGGTAGTGCCTGAATGGGAAGGATCAACAGATGGCAAAATTAGTTTATTTTTTGCAGGATGGAAGACTGAGGAGCTCTGACTTCTAGAAGGAGCTCAGATAATGATAAAGGGTACTGGTGAGGTTGTTGTGGCCAGCCTTTTGGCTGCCTTCTTGATGTGTATTTTGTTTTCCCTCCAGATGGCACGCTGCAGAGACGAGGAACACCTGCTGCTCGTCAGCTACTCGCACCTGAGGCTCATCTGCGGCTCATCAAGAGCGGGTTACTTAAACCCAGGCTTTCAGCTCATTCACGCCCAGAATCTTGCATTCCATCTTGATCGTGGTGCTTCTAAGACCTTGACCTTGTCTTTCCTGCCGCTTCCCTGCGCTCTGATGTCTGAGTTCTCCGCAGCTCGTTCCAAGGTGACCTGGCCAACTCTAATTTCTGTATTATAGCTCGTTGATGTTTTGGTGTTTCTAGACACTCTCCTGCACAGCTTCCTTGCTGCACACGTTCATGGCTCCCACGCCACATTGTGCATGATGTCGCTTTGGAACTCTCCGTCTCTCAGCTACAGAGCACGTAGCTCTGCCATGCTTCAGTTAACTTCCTTCATGTTCTTTGAGATCTCGTTCTCACTCTGCCCCCGTTTGTGACTGTACATGACTAAGAACTGTTTCCAAGAACCCCTGAAGATATTCATGAACTGTGAATGATTCCTGAACAGCAAACCTTATTTCCTAGACTGTGAACATTTCTGTTTTAAGCCTTCAGTGAACTGTCTGTTGTGAACATTTCTGTTTTAAGCCTTCAGTGAACTGTCTGTTGTTAAAGGCTTCAGTGTTACAAGTGCAATCACTCACCTCCGCTCTGCTAGTTCCTGTTCTCGGCTCTCTGCGTCCCACCTATCTGTGGCTCCAGTACCATATACTCCAGGATTTCAGTTCTCTGACATAACTGGCTCAGGAACCTGCAGCTCCCTAATTTCCACCACTATGAGCAGGCTGACTCTCCATTCTGCAGGCACCCGCAGCGCAGCATCATTATTTAAACAGTTATTGTAAATAAATATTTTTTCGTTCACAACCAGTTGTGCTCCTTGCTCCCAGCATTTGAGTTCATTGCCTGTACCGGTCCAGACCTCTAACCATAACAGAGGTAGGTTGGATAAATATTGAAAGTGCGTCATGAACATCTCTGGAGGTTTTTGGGGAGTCCAACAGGAGGGTCAAGCCAGAACAGGCTGGAGAGGTTATATCATATCTGGGGTGGGAACATCTGGGGATCCTCCAGAAGAAAATGAAGAATGTAGCTAGAATACAGAGTGGGACTTCTTGACCTCATTACTACTGGAAGCCAACTCTGGAAAAATTATTTCTGTATCTAGGATAAAGGTTGGTATAGGGCTTATTTCTATCAGTCTTGTATTTTGACAGGCTCATCATACTTGATACTTCCTGTGATACACATGAAACAAGAACCACATTCTTCCCAAAGAGAAAACTGCAGAACATGACCCCAATATCCTCCTGACAAAAGGCAGTTTTTTCCATCCTGAAGTCTGAGGAGCCATAATAATAGTAGAAATGAAAACCTATTCAACATTGGATGAAACTCAGTGTTTTTGTCAGTGCTGATGATAATAATAATAAAAATTCCTCAGTTTTTGAAGACATGTGAGGCCCCATTTTTGACAGTCTTCAACCTAATCAAATTCTTGGCCATGTCAGTGCATGTTGGCAGTACATACTTGTTGAGGGAAATGAAAAGTACACCTTTTTTTCAAAGATAATTTTTCCTGAAATGCACACCCTATTTTTTTTTTTAAACAAATCAATGAGATTTTGGTGGCTAGAAACACCCCTTATTTTTATTTTCAAAACAAGGAAGTTAACACACTTTTAACCATAAACAATAGCCAAAATGTTGCTTTCACAGAAGTATTATTTACTTTTGAACATTTAATTTCAATTCCATTAAATGTCACAATATTAGGATTCAGAAACCCAGAGCACAAACATACCACCTGGACCACACATCTGGAAGCTGTCCTGGAATATTTAGTGGAGAAGATAAGGTCGATTTTTACAGCAAAATCATGCAAATGCTGCTTCAAGCACCAAATTTGGCATGGTGATTCCCAAGATTGCACTTATGAAATCTGGATGACTGGCCACTTGAAAATCCAAGATGTGGTCATTTTCCAAGTTGGCCACCAAAATGACCTCCCAAAAAATTACTTCTTGGTTTGAAATGCTCCGATTATGATGAATCTGTTTCACAACATCTGTGAAAGCCAAGATGGCGCCAAATTGACCCTCAACTCATTTTTCCTCACAAAACTGTCATTACCTGTTTCTTTTGTGTGATCTTGATGTCAAATTGGAGTTTTTCAGTCATGCTAGTTTGAATTTTTCATGTTCTAACAACAATATGACATTCATAGTGGCATAACTTCCATTTGTCCATAGTGTATGCAGATATTATAAATGACAACACAATATATTCAATGCCTAACACTTTCTAATAGTCCTACATGCAGTAGTTTCAAGAGATGGACTCTTTCAAAATGTGCTGGGTGGAAACCATTCATACTAAATGTAAACTTCACTATAAGCAAAAACAAAACAAATATGATAAACAGCAAATAAAAGATAACTCAATGGAATTTGACATCAATATCATTTTAATAATTCGAATAGGAGCATTTCTATGCAAACACTGATTTTCAATAGGTCCAAGTTGGTGCCCATTTTCCAAGATGGCCTTCATCTTAAATTTTTAAGTGGCCAGTTGACCACATATGCTGAGTAATATGCAAATCATCATGCCAAATTTGGTGCTTGTACCTGTTGTGGCATTTTTGTGATATCAGCAGAGAAATGACTGACGAGCAGTGACTCATATGTACGATGCAGAGAGAGATTTAATTGTTGTTGAAGCAGACGACAGATGCATCTGGAGGAGACCCCGATGGACATGCAAGCAAACATAAAAAAGCCGTCTTAAGGACCCCTGCCTTAGTAAAACAAATCCATAATAGAAACATGGCCTTCAGTTAGTCTGGGACACAATCAGGTGTTATGTCATGGACTTGGAGAAACACAACCTGTTCTATCAACACAGGCCAGGTGATGGATTACCCTGACCCAGTATGCAGACAGGGGGAACAGCAATTTTTCACCAACAGAACCATCAAATGCATGATTTTTCCATTATGTGATCCACGAATTGGGTATAAATTAAACATCTTTATTAATATTTTGCAAAAGCAATTCTAGAAAAATACCCATTTATTCCACTTTCCCAGACTCACAAAATCCCTAAAAACTCACTACCCCTTTCTTTGTGAAAAACAGAATGTGAATGTGAAGCCATGTTGGTGTCCATTGACATGACCGGGATTCTATCGTTTGACATCAACATTTAGGCATCATCTCTTCAGATCAACACAACTTGGTGCTTGAGGGTTGATTTTTCATTTGTTTGGTGGGGGCTCTGGATGTTTCTGTCCTGTAGGGTTGTTAGTACCACAATCTTTGGGTCCATGGGCAGATCTTGGGATTTTGGGGACTGGTGCTTGCATATGTGCATTAACTTTGTGGATCAATCTCCAGGAGGTTAGAGTAGGCCGGTTTCTCTTTATGGCATTTATGAACCAGTAACACCTACAACCCCAATTACAATGAAGTTGGGACGTTGTGAAAATGTAAATAAAAACAGAATACAATGATTTGCAAATCCTTTTCAACCTATATTCAATTGAATACACCACAAAGACAAGATATTTAATGTTCAAACTGATAAACGTTTTGTTTTTGTGCAAATCTTTGCTCATTTTGAAATGGATACCTGCAACATGTTTCAAAAAAGCTGGGACAGTGGTATGTTTACCACGGTGTTACATCACCTTTCCTTCTAACACACTCAATAAGCATTTGGGAACTGAGGACACTAACTGTTGAAGCTTTGTAGGTGGAATTCTTTCCCTTGCTTGATGTACGACTTGAGTTGTTCAACAGTCCGGGGTCTCCACTGTCGCATTTTGTGCTTCATAATGCACCACACATTTTCAATGGTCGACAGGTCTGGACTGCAGGCAGGCCAGTCGAGTACCCAAACTCTTTTACTACAAAGCCACGCTGTTGTAACACGTGCAGAATGTGGCTTGGCATTGTCTTGCTGAAATAAGCAGGGACGTCCCTGAAAAAGACGTTGCTTGGATGGCAGCATGTGTTGCTCCAAAACCTGGATGTACCTTTCAGCATTGATGGTGCCATCACAGATGTGTAAGTTGTCCATGCCATGGGCACTACACACCCCCATACCATCACAGATGCTGGCTTTTGAACTTTGCGCTGGGAACAATCTGGATGGTCTTTTTCCTCTTTTGTCCAGAGGACACAATGTTCATGATTTCCAAAAACAATTTGAAATGTGGACTCAACGACCACAGCACACTTTTCCACTTTGTGTCTGTCCATTTCAAATGACCTTGTGCCCAGAGAAGGCGGCGGCATTTCTGGATGTTGTTGATGTATGGCTTTCACTTTGCATGGTACTTTGGAACATGGTACATGGAACATGTGACGGTTTGCAATGCAGTGTCGGAATCTGCAGATCTTCTGTGGGGTGTGCCGCAGGGATCGGTCTTGGGACCTGTTTTGTTCTCGTTGTATCTCCTTCCTCTCAGCAAGCTGATCCAGCAGTTCGTGGATTATTGAATTGAATGAATTCTTATATTGGATTATTGAATTATTGGATTATGAATGCGCGCTCTATTTCAAATAAAGCGTTCTCCATTAATGAGCTTTTTGTCAGGAAAAACCTGGACTTTCTTTTCCTCCCAGAAACGTGGCAAAGGGAAAATGAATGCATCCATTTAAATGAGCTCTGTCCTGCGGGTTGCTTAGCAGTGGGTAAGCCCCGCCCCTGTTGCGCGGGGGGAGGACTGGCTGCTGTGTACCGGGACCGATACACATGCAGACTGTCGGATACAAGCCACGCCCCCTCTTTTGAGGGTACTCATGAGGAAGTTGGTTTCTCACATAATTTTATAGTATTTTGATCTATCGACCTCCTGGCCCTGCTGGGGCTTTTCTTAAGGTTTTTACTGACTTTTTATCATCTATAATTAGATGGAAAGTCTTAATTTGGGTGATTTTAATTTCCAGATTGATGTTGATACTTCCACTTCAGCAAGAGAGCTTATAACTATGACAGAGGCTTTTAATTTAAACAGTATGTGTCAGGTCCCACTCACAACAAGGGTCACACGGTGGATCTGGTTTTTGCACTGGGCCTGGAATTACCAATGTATGTGTGGAGGATGTTTCTTCTGAGTGATCATTGTTGTGTTTTCTTTGATTTGATGGTGCCATCTGAGCTTCGACCTGTTTCTACTAAGGCAGAAAGGAGAATTATCACAGAGACAACACCTACGCTTTTCTGTGATAAGTTCAACCCATTACTTTTATAATCTCACTGAAAACTGATTGTTTTATGAATAGCTTTAATAGCCACTGTGCCACTATCTTGGATCAAGTGGCACCACTTAAGGCTATTAAAGCTCCTCGTGAAAGTTTCTGTCCTTGGATAAATGATGGGATTATGACTCTAAGGAGAACATGTCGCCAGATTGAACGCCTATGGAAGTCAACAAACTGGAGGTTCACAGGCTACATTTAAGAGACTTAATATCTTCCTTAAATAAGACGATAGAGGAGGCCAGGACAAGTTATTTTAATCGCCTGATTGCCTCCAATAAAAGAAATCCTAAAGTGCTTTTTGACACAATCAGCTCTCTTGTGTCACCTCCTGCCGTCACTCCTGTTATCTCTAAAACTAGTTGTGAGGAGTTCCTGGATTTCTTTATTGATAAGGTTAGAGTTATAAAGTACAACCTGCCTCCATGCCATGGTCCCCAGCACTGGGAACCTCCCACTCAGTGCTGGGCCTCATTTGAGCCTGTTACTGTAGAGGACATCTCAATCATCATGAATAAAGTGAAGCCATCCTCTGGTATTTTGGATGTTCTTCCGTTTAAACTGTTTGTGAATGTATTTGACTCCATCGGGCCCTACATTGCTAAAATGTTTAATATATCTTTGTCGAGTGGTGTGTTTCCCTGTTATTTTAAACATGACATTGTGGAACCACATTTAAAGAAAGCTGGATTGGATTCTACTGAATTCAAGAACTTTAGGCCAATATCTAAAACCCCTTTCTTGGCCAAAGTCTTGGAAAAGGTAGTCTGTGTTCAATTGAGATCGTTTTCGCAGGCTAACGACATCCATGACACTTTTCAATCTGGGTACCGTGAGTTTCATTCTACTGAAACAGCCCTGTTGAAGGTGTCTAGTGACATGATGATGGTAGCTGACACTGGCAAATGTTCTGTGCTGATTCTGCTTGATCTGTCTTCGGCGTTTGATACCGTTGACCATGGCATTCTGATAAACAGATTGCGGGATTTGGTTGGAATGTTAGGTTGTGTTTTAGAGTGGTTTACCTCTTACCTGACTGGTAGAACTTTTAGTGTGACGGTGGGCAATGCAGTGTCGGAATCTGCAGATCTTCTGTGGGGTGTGCCGCAGGGATCGGTCTTGAGACCTGTTTTGTTCTCGTTGTATCTCCTTCCTCTCAGCAAGCTGATCCAGCAGTTCAGTGATGTGTCCTATTATTTGTATGCTGATGATCTGCAGCTCTCCTGCTCTTTTAAGACATCTGAGCCACAGAAACTCTGCTCTCTCACAAATTGTTTGGCCAAAATTACGAAATGGCTCACTGAGAACAGTCTGCAGTTAAATTCTAATAAGACTGAGACTCTGATTGTAGCACCAGATAGTGCTGTACCTGGAATTAAGCAGCATCTCGGTAGCCTAAGCTGCACGGTCAAAAGCAGCCTGTGTAACCTGGGTGTCATTTTGGATGGAGGGATGTCTCTGGAGCAGCACACAAATTACCTGGTTAAGAACTGTTTTTTCCAAATTCGGAACATCTCTAAGCTCCGTAAGATGGTGACTTTAAAAGAGCTTGAGATGATTGTTCATGCGTTCGTCTCATCGCGTTTGGATTATTGTAACAGTCTTTTCACCTGTCTGAATAAGAAGGAGTTGGCCCGCCTGCAGGTTGTGCAAAATTCTGCTGCTCGCCTGCTTACCCGCACCCACAGGAGGGACCATATTACTCCTATTCTTAATACTTTGCATTGGCTGCCTGTCTCCTACAGGATTCATTACAAAATCCTGGTATTGACTTTTAGAGCTCTGCATGGACAAGCACCGGAGTACATCAGGGACCTGATCCAGCCTTATGCTTCCTCCAGGAGCCACAGGTCATCCAATCAGAACCTGTTGATGGTTCCTCTGACCCGTTTTAAAACTCGCGGGGACAGATCTTTTAAAGCGGTGGCACCTAGCCTCTGGAATGATCTTCCCTGTGCCCTTCGTTCTCTGGATTGTATAGATACTTTTAGAAGGCAACTAAAGATGCATTTCTTTAAGTTAGCTTTTTAGCCTAATATTGTATTTTATTGTTTTTGTATGTTATTTTTAGATTTTGTATGCCATGTGCAGCGCTTTATGACCCTGGTCTGTGAAAGGCGCTTTATAAATAAAGCTTACTTACTTACTTACTTACATGGTAGTTTTATCTTGCACTTGTAGATGTAGTGACGAACTGTGTTGACTGACAATGGTTTTCTTTTTTTTCCCTTGTCTGCATATATAGTAATGGTAAATGCCACACTGGCAGAACCATTTATGAACATTAATACACATTTATGCAATTTATTCTTGCAGGACAGAAGGTATGTAGTGCGTGAGTGAATGTGGTGTGCATGTGTGACCCCCATCTGCCCTTCCCAATCACCCTACAAGATCCTACTCAAAGCCGACTGACAACTTCTATCAGGAGGGACCGACCACCAAAACAACACGAAGATAGACAAAAACGAAAGACAAGTGGTGAAAGCACTAACTATGAAGTGAGACACTGAGGAGACGGTGCCCCAACATAAAACATTCCGGAACAAACCACCACACATGAAGAAGCAGTGACAGCGACAATCTGTTGTCTAGTTAGTGAGCATTTATTCCGTAATCTAGGACACCAGAGTCTTGATTGTCTTGAGAGCACCCAAAACCGAACTGTGGCGTTGGCCACGAACACGTGACCAGCCACACACAGAGACCCAGATCACAGCTATATATCAGATCACTACTGTGGCTGGTGTGTTGGGCCAAGATAAAAAGTACAGAACCCTACCATAAGACATGGACCACTCCGTCGGAAGCCATACGGCCGACCGCAAGCGACAACAGAAAAGGGCCCAGGACGCAGAGCCCCAGGAGGAACCAGGCGAAAAAGGGAAGCGGAGGGGCATAGGGGCCAGGAAGGGCAGCCACCAGAGCCACCAAGGAAGCACGATGGACCAACAAGGGAGCGGCCCGACGGCACTGGAACGCACCCCGCGACACCGCCCCTCCCCCCAATGGAGGCAAAGGAAGTAACCCCACACCTGAGGGAAGCATGCAGGGTGCTGGCAGGGCCCACCAAGAGGGGGGGCCCAGAACCGCACCACCCCGCCCACGGCACCAGAGGGAGGAGCAAGCGGCGGTGGGGACGGGGGGCAAAGGAGCCACCGCAACTGAACCCAGAGCATAGGCAGGGACCACCGGCACACAAGGGCAAGGTCCAGCCCCCAGGAAAGAGGCGAGGCCCACCCCCTGGGCCAGGAAGCACACGAGATGCCCCGACACCCCCAGACCCCCCCCAAGCAGCCTGCAGGACCCCCCAGACTCCCCCAGCCCCACCCCACTGAAACCGTGGCCCCCAAACCACAGAAGCCGTCCGCCCCCCGTGCCAGACTCCCGCTCCCCCCCGCCACCCCCCCCCAACACACTGCAGGACCCCCCTCCTCACAAGTCCCAGAGCAGGTCCCCAAGACCACAGCAGAGCTGGTGAGGCAGACCCCCCCACCCCAGGCCCCAGACCCCCACAGCCATCCAGGGCCCAACCCCACATGCCACACTCACCCTACCTACCAACCCAACCATAACTGTTATGGTTAACTCCCTTGTTGTGTGCGACCCCCTAAGTGAGCAAAGATAATGTTGCATTAAAAGCAGGGCAGGAGACGGCAGGTGGCAGACTGCCGTGGGAGGCTGCAGTACACTGCTGCACCACAGCCTGCCCTGCAAACCCACCACCGCCTGTGACCCTGACTCTGAAAAGTGAGTGTGTTTACTAATTGTGTTGAAATATAGTGTGTGCATTAAAACCGCAAGGCAGGAGTGGCAGATAGAGATCAATCCATACCAAACACCTGGCTGCAGAACTATATGATCCCTATAATGTGCTACTTAAACCCCAGTATGATGTGCGTGCGTATACTGTGCTGGTGAAGTGCATTAAAAGGGTGTGACATGTGAGGCCCAACCCCAAGCGGCCAGCAGGAGGAGAGGCACGGTGCAGGGAGCAGGCCACACACTGGCCCCACCGGGCACCGCAGCCCAACTCCAGAGCCACGGAGGCACCAGGGAGACCACGAGATGGAGGGGAGGCAGGCAGCCCCAAAGGAGCACCAGAAACAACGGGAAAGAACAAACCAACAGGGGGGAAAGGGGGCCAGGCAGCCGGAGATGGGTGAGCCCCCCCACCCGGCAGCCCTAAGCCAGGGAGGCACGAGATGAGACCCAGGAGAGACAGGGGCAGGCGAGGAGCCAGAGGGAGACAGGTGGGCTCCACAAACACGGGGGGAGAAGCAGGGGCATGGGGAGTCACGTGCGATCCGGCCACGGGGAGACACCCCCTCCGAAGTCACCATACCCCGGCCCACCAATGGACAGGCCCAATGTGGATAGGAACGATGGCCACCCCCCCCCCCCCGAAAGCCCGCAGAGTCACCAGGCAGCACCGGAATGCAACCCCCCAGGCCCCTGATGTTGATGAGAATTGTGCAGCTCGCTTCTCACGGCCGTGGCGTGCGGACTAATGATCCTCCACCTGTTGTGAGAAGCTGCTCATTTACATAAAGCTTAAATTCAGACCTGAATGTGTTGCTTATAGTGTGTGCCTTTGAAGGATATTAGTTGTAGCTGTTGACTTACCTCACCTCTTCTATCCTTCACAGAGTCAGTTTGTCGTGTCCACCTGGGGGGTGTTTGGCGGTGAATTTGAGTCCAGAAGCGCCGGGCTTCGATCCCTTTGGGCGCTGGAGAGCGCGCCGTCCTTCACTCCGCCAGACAAACCATATATTATGTTGTACACAATTATTGCACAGAAAGGGAAATAAATGTTTTGTTTTTGGAACCGCTTTGTGGTTATTTAGAGCTGGGTTCAGTCAGACGCAGGCCCGCTCCACAACCCACGTCGGCACATAACAGTGGTGTTGAAGGTGTGTGATTCCTTTCTGTTCCCATGTGCTGATATAAAGAGCTGCTTTATTAATCTTGAAGTCTGGGTTGTGCCAAATAGGAGCATCTGCACAGATTTCCATTCATGAGTTTGTAATTTCTAAAGTTTTCCACCAGGCAGTCAAAGTTTCAGAAATCAACAGATTTTTAAAACATTTATGGCGTTTAATGGAAGTAGTAATAAAGGGTAAATCTGAGAGTTTGATGTTGTTACATTCTAACTGTTCTAATTCAATCCAGGAGCTGTGGACTGGATCAGGGTGAATCCATTTTATCAAGTATTGTATCTGATTAGCCAGATAGTAATGTAGAAAATTTGGTGTTTCCAGACCCCCTTGAGATTTATTTTTCTGAAGAGTAGCTAGACTAATTTTAGCTTTTTAATTTTTCCAGTAAAACTTTGAAATGGCCAAATCTAAAGACTGAAACCAATTGACTGTGGGTTTGACCGGAATCATTGAAAACAGATAATTAATTTGTCATAATATTTTCATTTTGCTATTCGTCCTAATAAGGAGATGTGTTGTGTGGGCCGCCAGAAGAGGAGGTACTGTTGGCCCACCACCAGAGGGCGCCCTGCCTGAAGTGCGGGCTTTAGGCACGGGAGAGCGCTGCTGCCACGGACACAGCCGGGGGTGACAGCTGTCACTCATTATCTCATGACAGCTGTCACCCATCTACACTTCATCATACTACTCCATAAAACCCGGACATCATCTCCACCTCGTTGCCGAGATATCATCGACCTGTGAAGGTAATATTCTCAGCCTTTAAACTAACTGTGTCTTAGACTGAACTCGTTTTACAGCTGTTTTCCTGCGGAGTGCCTTATCTGGGAGATTGGCGTAATCAGCGACGGCTTCGCTTCACACCCCAGCCAGATAAGTGTTTGAGACAGGAGCTGCACGAGTGTGTGTGAGAGGTGGAGGTGGACCCTCCACCATTGTTGTTACTGGTTGTGCACACACCCACATCTTATTGTTTCTGCTCCTCGCCAGCAGTACCAGATCCGACATTCGGAGACGGTGGCCACCTGGGGACTCGGGACTTGGCGGCTCCAGTATTCTCCGGGTTCGGTGGCGGAGGAAATCGTGTGGTTCCGGTTCTTCTCAGGACAGACGTCTTCTATCCTCGAGCCTGCCCACACGTCACCTTTGTGGATTGACTCTTGCAAAATTCTGTATTCCTCTGTATTGTGGTTGTGCTCATTCACAACAGTAAAGTGTTCATATTCGACTCTTTCATTGTTCGTTCATTTACGCCCCCTGTTGTGGATCCGTGTCACTACACTTTCCCAACAGGATATCTCGGCCAGCGTCATGGATCCCGAGGGGCGTCACCCATCTGTTGAACAGCCAATGGAAGAGCAGGGTGCACAGGCGTCTGTAGGAGGCGTGATTGGTGAGTTGCAGCAAATCCTCACCGCCTTTACCGCTCGGTTGGATCTGATGACCGAGCAAAACGTCATCTTTAATCGCAGGATGGAGGCTTTCACCACACAGGTGGAAGCGCGCGCTCAGGGCGCTGCTGCAGCTCCTCCTCCTGCCGACCCAGTGCAGAATATAGACATTCCACTGGTCGTTCAATGACCCCCCCACCATCCCCTGAAGCATACATAAGTCCCAGAGCCGTACAGAGGTTGTGTGGAGATGTGCGCGGACTTTCTTATGCAGTGTTCACTCGTCTTTGCACAACGTCCCGTAATGTACGCGTCTGACACCAGTAAGGTGGCTTATGTAATTAATTTGCTTCGTGGTGAGGCACGCGCTTGGGCTACGGTGCTTTGGGAGCAAAATTCACGGCTCCTTACCACTTATACTGGGTTTGTGAGGGAGTTCAAAACGGTTTTTGATCACCCTAACAGAGGAGAGACTGCTTCAACAGTGCTGCTGTCAATGAGACAGGGGCACCAGAGCGCAGCCGAATATGCAGTCGACTTCCGCATCGCGGCTGCGAGGTCCGGCTGGAATAACGTTGCGCTCCGCACTGCCTTCATAAACGGACTGTCATCGGTCCTGAAGGAGCACCTGGTAGCTAAGGAAGAACCGCAGGATTTAGATGGGCTTATTGATCTCGTTATACGGTTAGACAATCGGTTGGAGGAACACCGTCGGGAGCGAGACGAAGGACGTGGCCTTGCACGCACCGTCCCTCTCCCTTCCGGGTCCGAAAAGGTTCCACCCTCCCCACGCTCCACAGCCTCAACGCTCCGTGTGGCTACTGCTCCCCCTGCTGACGAAGCTATGGACACGAGCAGGACCACATTTAGACCACCTAACAGACAGAGGAGGCTGGCCCGCGGGGAGTGCTTTGTCTGCGGCTCGAGTGAGCATCAGTTAAGAGACTGCCCCAATCGGTTAAACACCAACGCCTGCCCTTAGAAACTGGGCTTAGGGTGGGCCAAGACATTCACGTGGGACACACACATATTTCCACACGACTCCCAGTTACAATCCTGAGCGGGGATTTAACCCTTCAAGCCCCAGCACTGGTGGACAGGGGGTCAGAAGGGAATCTGCTAGACAGCAGATGGGCTAGGGAGGTAGGGCTCCCTCTGGTGGTGCTCCCTTCGCCATTGCAGGTGCAGGCACTAGATGGCACCCTTCTCCCTTTAATCACGCACAAGACACAACCTGTAACTCTGGTGGTGTCTGGAAATCATCGGGAGGAGATCGAGTTTTTTGTGACTCCTTCTACCTCCCGAGTGATTTTGGGCTTCCCGTGGATGTTGAAACACAATCCCCGGATTGATTGGCCGTCTGGGGTGGTGGTTCAGGGGAGCAAAACCTGCCATCGGATGTGTTTAGGTTCCTCGGTTCCTCCCGGTTTACAGGCTAAAGAGGAGGTCAAAGTCCCTCCCAATCTGACGGTGGTGCCGGTTGAGTACCATGATCTTGCTGACGTCTTCAGCAAGGATCTGGAACTCACCCTTCCCCCGCACCGTCCGTACGATTGTGCCATTGATTTGATTCCAGGCGTGGAGTTCCCATCCAGCAGGCTGTACAACCTCTCACGACCTGAGCGCGAATCAATGGAGACCTACATCCGGGACTCATTAGCTGCCGGACTGATCCGGAATTCCACCTCCCCGATGGTTGCAGGTTTCTTTTTTGTGGGCAAGAAAGATGGCGGACTCCCTCCATGCATTGATTACAGGGGGCTGAATGAGATTACGGTTCGCAATCGATACCCGTTGCCCTTGTTAGATTCCATGTTCACCCCCCTGCATGGAGCCAAAATCTTTACAAAGTTGGATCTTAGGAATGCGTATCACCTGGTTCGGGTCCGGAAGGGAGACGAGTGGAAGACGGCATTTAACACCCCATTAGGTCATTTTGAGTACCTGGTCATGCCGTTCGGCCTCACTAACGCCCCTGCGACGTTCCGAGCTTTGGTTAATGACGTCTTGCGGGACTTCCTGCACCGATTCGTCTTCGTATATCTGGACGATATAATCATCTTTTCTCCGGACCCTGAGACTCATGTCCAGCATGTACGTCAGGTCCTGCAGCGGTTGTTGGAGAACCGGCTGTTTGTGAAGGGCGAGAAGTGCGAGTTCCACTGCACTTCTTTGTCCTTCCTGGGGTTTATCATCTCCTCCAACTCCATCACCCCTGATCCGGCCAAGGTTGCGGCTGTGAGAGATTGGCCCCAACCAACAAGCCGTAGGAAGCTGCAACAGTTCCTCGGCTTTGCAAATTTCTACAGGAGGTTCATTAAGGGCTACAGTCAGGTAGTTAGCCCCCTGACAGCCCTGACCTCTCCAAAAGTCCCCTTCACCTGGTCGGATCGGTGCGAAGCCACGTTCAAGGAGTTGAAACGACGGTTCTCGACTGCACCAGTTCTGGTGCAGCCCGCCCTAGCCGCCAGTTTGTGGTTGAAGTGGACGCCTCTGACTCAGGGATAGGAGCCGTGCTATCCCAGAGCGGAGAGACCGATAAGGTCCTTCACCAGTGTGCCTACTTTTCTCGCAGGTTGACCCCGGCTGAACGGAACTATGCCGTCGGCAGCCGAGAAGTCCTTGCGGTGAAAGAGGCTCTTGAGGAGTGGAGACACCTGTTGGAGGGAGCGTCTGTGCCATTCACGGTTTTCACTGACCATCGGAATCTGGAGTATATCAGGACCGCCAAGTGGCTGAACCCCAGGCAAGCCCGCTGGTCACTGTTCTTCGGACGTTTTGACTTCCGGATCACCTATCGCCCTGTGACCAAGAACCAGAGATCGGATGTCTTGTCCCGGGTACACGAAGACGAAGTCAAAACTGAGCTGTCGGATCCACCGGAGCCCATCATTCCGGAGTCCACTATCATGGCCACCCTCACCTGGGATGTGGAGAAGACCGTCCAGGAGGCCCTGGCACGGATCCCGGAACTGGGCCGAAGAACCAACTTTACGTCCCACCACAGGCCAGAGCTGCAGTATTGGATTTCTGTCACGGTTCCAAGCTCTCCTGTCATCCAGGGGTGCAACGGACCGTGGCAGTTGTCCGGCAGCGCTTCTGGTGGGCGTCTATGGAGGCCGACGTCCGGGAGTATATCCAGGCCTGCACCACCTGTGCCATGGGCAAGGCAGACCACAAAAGATCCCAAGGACGTCTCCAGCCGCTTCCTGTGCCTCATCGTCCCTGGTCCCATATCGGCCTGGATTTCGTCACAGGCCTCCCGCCGTCCCAGGGCAACACCACCATCCTCACGATAGTGGACCGATTCTCCAAGGCGGCCCACTTTGTGGCCCTCCCGAAGCTCCCAACGGCCCAGGAGACAGCAAACCTCCTGGTCCACCACGTCGTCCGTCTGCATGGGATACCAACTGACGTAGTCTCGGATCGTGGTCCCCAGTTTTCCTCTCAAGTCTGGAGGAGTTTCTGCAAAGAACTGGGGGCCACCATGAGCCTCTCATCCGGGTATCACCCACAGATGAACGGACAGGCAGAACGGGCCAACCAAGAGTTGGAACAGACCCTCCGCTGTGTGACATCCGCGCACCCGACGGCCTGGAGTAACCATCTGGCCTGGATCGAGTATGCACATAACAGCCAGGTGTCTTCTGCCACCAACCTCTCCCCATTTGAGGTGTGTCTAGGGTACCAGCCCCCATTGTTTCCCGTGGTGGAGGGAGAGGTCGGTGTGCCCTCGGTCCAGGCCCACCTGCGGAGGTGCCATCGGGTGTGGCGCACCGCCCATTCTGCCTTGTTGAAGGCCCGGACGAGGGCTAAGACCCATGCAGACCGCCGGCTGTCCCTGGCCCCTGCATACCAGCCCGGGCAGGAGGTGTGGTTATCAATGAAGGACATCCCCCTCCAAGTGGACTCCCCTAAGTTGAAGGACAGGTACATCGGACCATTCAAAATCCTCAAGATCCTCAGCCCTGCCGCAGTGAAACTCCAACTCCCAGCTTCACTGCAGATCCATCCTGTTTTCCATGTGTCCAGACTGAAACCACACCACACCTCACCCCTCTGTGCTCCCGGGCCGGCGCCGCCTCCTGCCAGGATCATTGACAGGGAGCCGGCTTGGACATTGCGCCGGCTCCTGGACGTCCGTCGAATGGGCCGCGGGTTCCAGTATTTGGTGGACTGGGATGGGTATGGACCCGAAGAACGCTCCTGGGTGAAGAGGAGCTTCATCCTGGACCCGGCCCTCCTGGCCGATTTCTACCTCCGTCACCCTGATAAACCTGGTCGGGCGCCAGGAGGTGCCCGTTGAGGGGGGGGTCCTGTTGTGTGGGCCGCCAGAAAAGGAGGTACTGCTGGCCCACCACCAGAAGGCGCCCTGCCTGAAGTGCGGGCTTCAGGCACGAGAGGGCGCTGCCGCCACGGACACAGCCGGGGGTGACAGCTGTCACTCATTATCTCATGACAGCTGTCACCCATCTACACTTCATCATACTAGAAATACCTGGAAAAAGAGTCTGTTGCTCTATAAAAAAGCCCTCCGTAAAGCTAGGACATCTTACTACTCATCACTAATTGAAGAAAATAAGAACAACCCCAGGTTTCTTTTCAGCACTGTAGCCAGGCTGACAAAGAGTCAGAGCTCTATTGAGCTGAGTATTCCTTTAACTTTAACTAGTAATGACTTCATGACTTTCTTTGCTAATAAAATTTTAACTATTAGAGAAAAAATTACTCATAACCATCCTAAAGACGTATCATTATCTTTGGCTGCTTTCAGTGATGCCGGTATTTGGTTAGACTCTTTCTCTCAGATTGTTCTGTCTGAGTTATTTTCATTAGTTACTTCATCCGAACCATCAACATGTCTATTAGACCCCATTCCTACCAGGCTGCTCAAGGAAGCCCTACCATTATTTAATGCTTCGATCTTAAATATGATCAATCTATCTTTATTAGTTGGCTATGTACCACAGGCTTTTAAGGTGGCAGTAATTAAACCATTACTTAAAAAGCCATCACTTGACCCAGCTATCTTAGCTAATTATAGGCCAATCTCCAACCTTCCTTTTCTCTCAAATTCTTGAAAGGGTAGTTGTAAAACAGCTAACTGATCATCTGCAGAGGAATGGTCTATTTGAAGAGTTTCAGTCAGGTTTTAGAATTCATCATAGTACAGAAACAGCATTAGTGAAGGTTACAAATGATCTTCTTATGGCCTCAGACAGTGGACTCATCTCTGTGCTTGTTCTGTTAGACCTCAGTGCTGCTTTTGATACTGTTGACCATAAAATTTTATTACAGAGATTAGAGCATGCCATAGGTATTAAAGGCACTGCACTGCAGTGGTTTGAATCATATTTATCTAATAGATTACAATTTGTTCATGTAAATGGGGAATCTTCTTCACAGACTAAGGTTAATTATGGAGTTCCACAAGGTTCTGTGCTAGGACCAATTTTATTCACTTTATACATGCTTCCCTTAGGCAGTATTATTAGACGGCATTGCTTAAATTTTCATTGTTACGCAGATGATACCCAGCTTTATCTATCCATGAAGCCAGAGGACACACACCAATTAGCTAAACTGCAGGATTGTCTTACAGATATAAAGACATGGATGACCTCTAATTTCCTGCTTTTAAACTCAGATAAAACTGAAGTTATTGTACTTGGCCCCACAAATCTTAGAAACATGGTGTCTAACCAGATCCTTACTCTGGATGGCATTACCCTGACCTCTAGTAATACTGTGAGAAATCTTGGAGTCATTTTTGATCAGGATATGTCATTCAATGCGCATATTAAACAAATATGTAGGACTGCTTTTTTGCATTTACGCAATAAACTAATTCATGCATTTATTTCCTCTAGGCTGGACTATTGTAATTCATTATTATCAGGTTGTCCTAAAAGTTCCCTGAAAAGCCTTCAGTTAATTCAAAATGCTGCAGCTAGAGTACTAACGGGGACTAGAAGGAGAGAGCATATCTCACCCATATTGGCCTCTCTTCATTGGCTTCCTGTTAATTCTAGAATAGAATTTAAAATTCTTCTTCTTACTTATAAGGTTTTGAATAATCAGGTCCCATCTTATCTTAGGGACCTCATAGTACCATATCACCCCAATAGAGCGCTTTGCTCTCAGACTGCAGGCTTACTTGTAGTTCCTAGGGTTTTAAGAGTAGAATGGGAGGCAGAGCCTTCAGCGTTCAGGCTCCTCTCCTGTGGAACCAGCTCCCAATTCGGATTAGGGAGACAGACACCCTCTCTACTTTTAAGATTAGGCTTAAAACTTTCCTTTTTGCTAAAGCTTATAGTTAGGGCTGGATCAGGTGACCTTGAACCATCCCTTAGTTATGCTGCTATAGACGTAGACTGCTGGGGGGTTCCCATGATGCACTGAGTGTTTCTTTCTCTTTTTGCTCTGTATGCACCACTCTGCATTTAATCATTAGTGATTGATCTCTGCTCCCCTCCACAGCATGTCTTTTTCCTGGTTCTCTCCCTCAGCCCCAACCAGTCCCAGCAGAAGACTGCCCTTCCCTGAGCCTGGTTCTGCTGGAGGTTTCTTCCTGTTAAAAGGGAGTTTTTCCTTCCCACTGTCGCCAAGTGCTTGCTCACAGGGGGTCGTTTTGACCGTTGGGGTTTTTCCGTAATTATTGTATGGCCTTGCCTTACAATATAAAGCACCTTGGGGCAACTGTTTGTTGTGATTTGGCGCTATATAAATAAAATTGATTGATTGATACTACTCCATAAAACCCGGACATCATCTCCACCTCGTTGCCGAGATATCATCAACCTGTGAAGGTAATATTCTCAGCCTTTAAACTAACTGTGTCTTAGATTGAACTCGTTTTACAGCTGTTTTCCTTCGGAGTGTCTTATCTGGGAGATTGGTGTAATCAGCGACAGCTTCGCTTCACACCCCAGCCAGATAAGTGTTTGAGACAGGAGCTGCACGAGTGTGTGTGAGAGGTGGAGGTGGAATCTCCACCATTATTGTTTCTGCTCCTCGCCAGCAGTACCAGATCTGACATTCGGAGACGGTGGCCACCTGGGGACTCGGGACTTGGTGGCTCCAGTATTCTCCGGGTTCGGTGGCGGAGGAAATCGTGTGGTTCCGGTTCTTCTCAGGACAGACGTCTTCTATCCTCTAGCCTGCCCACACGTCACCTTTGTGGATTGACTGTTGCAAAATTCTGTATTCCTCTGTATTGTGGTTGTGCTCATTCACAACAGTAAAGTGTTCTTATTCGACTCTTTCATTGTCCGTTCATTTACGCCCGCTGTTGTGGGTCTGTGTCACTACACTTTCCCAACAAGATGGGGAGGTTGTTCCATTGTTTCAAATTGTTACAGATTTTGTCAGTGAGTGGGGCAAAGTTCAAATGGGCCAGCTCTCCTAATTTAGAAGAGATGTTTATGCCTAGGTACTTAATATTGCCAGAAGGAAAGGTATAGTGTGGATCTTGGGTTGAAGGATTCCATGAATCCTCATTTAAAGGAAGTATCATTGATTTTGACCAATTAATAGAGTAATCTGATAGTTGTGAGAACATAGTGATCAATTTAAATACTTCTTGTAGCGATTTTGAGGGTTCTTGGAGATATAGTATGATATCATCAGCATATACGAGGTCTGTGAGAAAAGAAACGGACTTTTTTATTTTTTCAAAAACTATATGGATTTGAATCACATGTGATTACATCAGACAAGCTTGAACCCTCGTGCGCATGCGTGAGTTTTTTTCATGCCTGTCGGTTGCGTCATTCGCCTGTGGGCAAGCTTTGAGTGAGCACTGGTCCACCCCTCCCGTCGGAATTCCTTTGTCTGACAACTTGCTGAGAGACTGGAGCTTTGCTTTATCAAAATTATTTCAGAAACTGTGAGGCAGATCCGAGTGGACACCATTCAAGAAATTCAGACAGTTTTCGGTGAAAATTTTAAGGGCTGATGAGAGATTATGGAGTGTTACTGTCGCTTTAAGGACTGCCCATGGAGCTGGATGGCGCGCCGCCGCCCTGAGCCGCGCCCCGAGCCTCGCCCCGAGCCGCCGTCGTCAGCCTGTTTCGAGCTGAAAACTTCCAAATTTAAGCCTCTGTTGACCCAGGACGTCGTGAGAGAACAGAGAACTTTCAGAAGAGGTCGGGATCAGCAGTTTATCTGGACATTCCACTGTTAAAGGAGATTTTATAATGAAAGACGTGCAGACGGATTCGCGCGTCGGCACCCAGCCGCTCATGGCGCGGTGCCACAGCAAAACACCTCCGTTGGAAGCCTTACAGGACAAGTTTGAACATGCCGAGCTGTTAAACAATTTCTCGGATACTCACTCGACTGAAAGCCATCGAAAGCCGCCTAAATCTTACGAATGGTTATCAACACGGAGGCGTTTTCATGTGACAATCATCGTGCTGACAGCAAAAAAGACGAGGACATTCTGTGAAAGCGCTTTTGTTAAAATAACTTCGCATCCACGCAAATGTGCATAAATTCACACCCATAATCCTTTAAAAACAAATCTGACACATTATTGCCCATCATCTACAGGGTAAACCTGCAATCACACTTTTTTCACATGTTAAAATCCCCTCTAATAGCACAAAACCATTTCACTTCCCCATTCAACTTCATAAATCTTTGAAATTACTTTGCTAGGGGGCATTCAATGACAGTACGCCAATGTGGTAGCATTTCCTACAACATGGCATCAGTCACCCTGTTTTACTGTGTGTGGGATTTTTTTTTCAACAGGTCCTCGGGCGCTTTACAAAGCGTTCAAGTTTGAGTTGACGCTTAGCACACGTGCGCACAAACAGATGCAAAAGGAGCTTGTGGAGGGGCGAGTTAAACAAAATGAAATTAGACAGAAGCTGGGTACTTTTAAAATCCCATCTGGCGCTCAGTCAGGCAGTCATGACACCAAATTAGCATTTACGGCGAGGCGCAATTACCGAGAGAGAAGCTAGTGCGACTGTACCTGCTTTAAAAAGCAGGCGCTCTGTCTTTTTCCTCCTGGACACAAAAGCCTCACACACATGCGCTCTTTAACTTGCACGTGTACATCCCTGTGGGATAATTTCGAAGATGAGCAAGGAAAAGGGAAGCAGCAAAGTACAGAAGGTGGTAAGATCGACAATGATCGCTCCTGAAAACCAAGCGGTATACTTAGATGACCTCACATGAAGCCCTCCCAGAAGAAGAAAACGTTGCAGTTCCTTGACTGGCTGCTTGAGGCTGGCACCAAAACAGAGTGCATTCCCGTAGGGGTCCATGTTAAAATGGCCAATTTTCAAACATGTTTATAGCGTGGTACAAAAAACAGTTTTGGTGTCTGTATTTAGTTTAGTACAGGGGGTGATTTTTTTTGTTTTGTTCTTCTAACTTCTTAGTTTAACATGTTTTAAACCATACAGTTGTGCAAAAAGGGGCGTGGTCGCTTTGAGTGACCAATAATTCTCATCTAGCATACAAGATGAGAATTTCATTCAGCATGAATACTGTATTTGCAGGGACATGTTAGACACTTAGGATGTTTCAAAACACACCCAGCCATATTGTTCTAGGTGTTTGTAATAAAATACTGCAAATGACAGACAGCCTCTACAACAGCTTGCAGCTGCATCGAGTGACAACTGCATCTGAGCTAAAGATGCTACGAGAGTCCGAGACACTCGGGTGAGCTGTCGGTTGGGGTGGTGAGCAAGGCTGCAATTTAGAAGTAGAAATTGGGGGAGTCAAAGTGCGAGGCCCGCAGGGCCAAAGCCCATAGGCCGGGGGTCAGAAGCCAACGGTTTCTAGATAAGCTCAGATGCATTCTGAGCATCCAGAACAGTAATTTTAATGTTTTGAGAAGACCATAAAGTGGACACCATTTGACTTATGCAATTTCAAACTGTGGATATAAGTACTTTATTCTGAGAATAGCCAGCATTGATTTTATTAACATCCTGGTGTAAATAAGGTATCACCACATGTGTAGAACTCAAAAAGAATGATAGGTTAAGTTTTCATTAAAAAAAAACAAAAAAACAACTGTAATGTGGTAAAATGTAAAATTCATAAATATGAAAGAACAGGCTCTTAATAATTGTTAACTATCGTATACTGTATTTTTTTTTTCTCAAGATTTGTTTTTGGATAAGTTTGAAAAAACAACAGATCATAAGTTTAGGATAAATTACTTATCATGGATTTAATTTTTGAAGTGGCACTAATGACAACACTCATACTGAACATAATTTCACTTGCATAGACTGATTTTGGAGATCAAGCAATAATTGCAGATGGGCTTTCTGAGGTCCCAGATAGCTTTTCTGATTTCCTTTTCTAACTTTCAGAATTTAGTCAATTAGCATATGGTCCACTGATACTTATGTGTAGACACTAGTCCCTAGAGGCAACTATTTTTGGTTTCAATTCTGTGCAAATGCAGTCCCAAACAAGAAACAGGTGTTGTAAACAAGTCAATGCTGCTAAAAAGACAAACTTGCAGAAACAAAGATACTATTCTGACATGGTTTTACACATAAGACTGACATGGTTTGCACATAAGACTGGCATAGCATGTTTCAAGTACACACATATATGTCAGAAGGTGGGGGTTAGACATGTCCCCCCTATCCCCCACCAAACTGCGCCCATGGTGGTGAGGTGGGGGGCTTTCAAGTTGCTTGGGGCTACCAAATGCTGTGAAACGGCCCTGCCAGAGACATAAACATCACAGCTGAGATAAGTCAATGTCTGTACAAATTTGACACTTTTCCTGCATCCAGATATACCTGTAATTTCCAGTCCAGGGTGTCATTAAAAGCCTGGATCTTGGTCTTGATCCAGGACAATCACAAAGAAGACTGAACAAGATAGTAATTAATTCATCTTTCCATGAGATGTTACAGATATAATCTGAAAACCTTTGGTGTAATCCTGTGAGCAACATACGGCTCAGTTCATCTGAGATAATCAGCTGAGAGGAAAAGACGTGGGCAAGAAATGCATTTTTGTCCATTTGTCCCACACTCCTCTTCCACAGGTTATTGCTTTGGTCCTTTTATAACAATGTCGACTGACCCTCCCGTCCACACTAAGCCGCTGAATCTATCTCTGCCGTCCGTCGCTGCTTTTGTCTGTGCAGTGCTGAGACAGCATGTAGCCCTCCACACTGAAACAGCAGGGTATTAAAAAGTATTAAGAAAGAGTCCTAGTGGGAATTAGATGTGATAAGAAATGAAAGTTTACATACAGCATGGCTATCTGTGAAGCTTTTCACTCAGAGGGGGATTAGTGGCAGAAACTCGGAAGCCGACGTATCGAAAACATTCAGGAGCTTTGACAGACTAATACAGTGGCTGAATATTTACAATCTAAAATTAAGTTAATCCTGTGGAATTTAAAAAAAAGGTTAAGCTGTGAAAATCAGCAGAAGACTTAAAATTATACAAATAAAAAAAACTGCAATGACTTAAAGTTTAATTTAGTTTAGACAGAAAATACAGATGTAACTATTCCGCAAACAATAGCTTGTAAATGTTTCTGATTCAGGCAAGATAACATAATGCTGCATTCACGTTGGATGCAGAAAAACCTTCACAGCGGTTGCCATAGGAGAAATCCTGTCATCTGCAGTGGCAGACTGCTAACAGCGTGGACAACAATTTACTTAGCTGAAAGACAGAGATTTTTTGAGTTTTGCATGGTTTTATAATTAAAACATAATTCAAACAGGAAACCCTAGCTCTGATGGCAGTTTAAAAAAGTTGCCTTTTTGCGAGGTTGTAGATTCATTCCTCTCTGTAATATCACATAAATTATTGATGTTTACCAGATTAAAATGGGACAACTCTCCGCACTTAAGTAATCCATCTCTTGCAGTCCATTTTTACTTTCCCATTAAATATAAAACAGAGTCATTGATGGCAAACTTTTGATGGCAAGTGCCATGCTCACAGCCAGAGGTGGCAGAATTTTTCTGTCAACCTTTCACTGAAAACAATGGAATAACTGGTTTACAGTCTGCTGCTTACAGCCAACATGTGAATGCAGCATGTTCTTGATGTATGTGTGTGTGTTTGGGGAGGTATATGTTTGGTGGGTTAAGCCACTTTGACACTTGCACGAATTCGTTCGCCACATATGAGTAAACTCATTGTAAACTGTAAATGGACTGCATTTATATAGCACTTTTCCATCTGCATCAGACACTCAAAGCACTTTACTTCACTTTAATTATGCCTCACATTCACCCCGATGTCAGGGTGCTGCCATACAAGGCGCTCACCACACACCGGGAGCAATAGGGGATTGAAAGGCCTTGCCCAAGGGCCCTTAATGATTTTCCAGTCAGGTGGGGATTTGAACCCATGATCTTCTGGACTCAAGCCCAACACCTTAACCACTAGACCATCACCTCCCCTAAACTGTACGAGGCTGTATGCCAGCGTGCAAAGAAAATTTTGAAATGTTCAAATTTTCTGACATGCATAAATTTCATGCCACTTGCATGAACTAGTTGTGAACATTACACAACCTATTTGCAGCCACTGCATGCCACAGTGTGTCACTGTGTGTCAATATGTGTCATTGCGCGCAGGGCCAGTTTATGATGAGTTTACTCATTGGCACGCAAGATTGTGTGCCAGTGTGAGGACCAAATTTATGCAAGTGTCAAGGTGGCTTTAGGGTTATGCATTAGTTCATGTGTGGAGGGGGTTGGTGTACTGTATGTGGGGGCATTGCCATGATTACTGTTGCGCAGTAACAGACCAGTCAAAGGTAAAGATGAGTGAGGAAATGCAGTCTGAGGGTTTGTCATTGGATCAAGAGTAAGATGAAGGCTTTTGACTTTCTAGACTCTGCTATCAGAAGTATATCTGTATGTGTGTAAAGTGTTGAACTTTCAATGCTAACATTCACTTATCTTGGCAGGTTGTCGAGAAGCATGGGAAAAGCTAATGGAGGTGTTGGTGATGCTGATATCTTTGCAGGAGAATGTAGGTTCAGGTCTTTAGGGTCCTTGTGCTTTCTGTCTTACTGTATTGTTGTAAGAACTGGACACTAAACGTGGCCTAACGTGACAATTACAAGTCTTTGCTGCTAGGTCTCTTAGGGGATTCTTGTGTACCACTGGAATTTTTGTGCCAAACAAATGGTTACTTAGTGATCCTCAGATGAGTATTACTTACATTAGGAGGGAGCATCAGCTACAGCATTTTAGGCATGTGGCTCTTCTCTGTGCATGGTCCAGCACGCAGGTGCCTCAGTGTTGAGGACCCCAGCAGCTAGAGAATTCCAAGGTTTTACCCACACTTACGTTTGAGAGGTGGGGATTGAACAGCTGTCTGTCTGGGTGGTTACCGGCGGATCTTACCTGCCCAGATGGAACGTATCCTGTGGGCTATGTCCTCGACTCCTGGGGGTCTTGGTGTGTTGCATGCTTGGCACCTTTCTCCGTTGAGGATGTCGAGGATTTATTCATTTTTGGTCTCATGGCAGCAGGGCCGGTACTTTTTGGCTTATGTGCTGCCCTGATCTACCGGAAAATTGGCAAGACGGCGGCATCAAGAACCACAGGCCCTCGCTTGTCTGTCATGATTAACGAGGTTGGCAAGGCAGTGCATTCTCAGACTGCGTTGACTCTTCAACTCTGACACAAATTGGATGACACCTTGGAACTGATGCGTGCCTTGCAGTTGAAGCTGAAGGTTTCGGAGGCCGGTGAATATTCTTAATTCATAATTGGG
The DNA here is from genome assembly GCF_902500255.1 of Thalassophryne amazonica. NCBI lineage: Eukaryota > Metazoa > Chordata > Actinopteri > Batrachoidiformes > Batrachoididae > Thalassophryne > Thalassophryne amazonica. Next base: position 11,145,153 of record NC_047103.1, on the reverse strand, counting down.
AATATTCGTAATTCATAATTGGGATTTGGCTGTTCAAGTGGAACTGTTAAAAAGTGTTTTTCACTGCTCAGCTGCAACACTATAGGCTATCTAGCCTCAAGGTCAATTGCCCACTGTTTACCTCCAGAGGAATTTATTCAGACCTTGGTGAGATTTTTCGGCTCCATTCTTATCTCAACCCACAAAGACAATAACTGACTTACACATGGACTGAAGCATGCTCCAGTTTCTCCTTTTACCTCTCTTCCTGCCCCCCCCCCCCCCCCCCACGGCAGGCCCCCGTTCTTCCCAAGCTGGCAGGCGGCGAGACTTCAAGTTGCAGTGACTACCAACACACTCACATCGCCTCAATTGGAAAATGGACTGTTTCAAGTTTAGTGCACATAAACAATGTCAAATGTATATGTGTTGTCCTAATTCTGATGTGTGCTATTATTACGGTAAACAAGTACTAATTATAGATTAATTGCTGTTTGTATGTGGAATGTGAGTGCTGAAATCTCGTTGTTGTAATGACAATGATAATAAAAGCTATCTATCTATCTATCTACTACCTAGGACCCAAGGCAGTTCCATGGTGTGGTGGAAATGATCTGAGTCAAATTTTGCTGGATTTACTGAAACATATGTATCAGGCAATTCTGGGGTTGACGTCAGCCACATTATCATGTTTGGTGGAAATCAGGCAAAGAACCTTGGAGGAGGAGGTGGTGAACAAACAACACACGTTACTCAGATTACAATATGACTGTCACATTTTGGGTTGTGATAATTAATTTCCACTCTGCTGTTTTCTGTGTTCTACAGTGACTCTGAAAATCAGTAATAACCCGTCTCCTGACCCCGGTGCCTCCCCGCTGAATATGACCACTGACCTTTTTAAACCTCAATTTGTCACGATGCAATTGTGAAGATTTACAACATGTGTCAGCCTTTTCTCAGCGGGGATTCGACTTCAGTCGTCGCTCCAGCCGCAACAATTTTCTGACTCGATCCCCCGTCGGCTCACGTCCCCGTGCACGCTTCCTTTTCTATGCCGTGCACGCTGCAGAACACCTCCCTAAATTCCTCCAAGCCACCTTAGTGCTGACAACAATATAACAGATCTGATAGGAGGTGCAGCTCCTGCCTGCAGGCGGTGGCTCAGCTTTACGCTCTGTAGTTAATAGGTGCTCAGGAGTCTCTTCCCTGTGGCGACCCGGCCGTCGCTGGCTTCTGTCTGGACTGTTTGCCCTCCTGGCTCCTCGATAGTGAAATGATCCTCCTGTCATTTCAGAGACAGCAGAATCACTCCTTATCATCTGCTGAATAATGAAAACTGCAGGCTGCACCTCACGCCTCAGCGCTCCTCAAACAACCTTTCTTCTCACGGCTTATAACCCTTTATTTTATTTTTAATTTCATTTTATTTTTATTTTATTTGTCGTTCAAAAGCTGAAGGAGCTTCAAAAAATTTTTACAGTCTCATCACACAAACACCAAATGAGGAACACACACACACTCATCTTCAACCGCTCAGTCCAATTAAGTGTCGCAGGGGGACTGGAGCCAATCCCAGCAGTCATAGAGCTTGAGGCGGGGTCCACCCAGGACAGGACGCCAGTCTGTCACAGGGCTACAAACAAACACATCCACACCCACTCTCACACCTACGGACAAGTTAAAGATTCCAATCCACCTATGTGGGAGGAAACCGGAGCACCCGGAGGAAACCCACGCAAACACGGGGAGAACATGCAAACTCCACACAGAAAGGCCACAGGCAGGAATTGAACCCATGGCCTTCTCACTGTGAGGCAATAGTGCTAACCACTAAGCCACCGTGCTGCCCCAAATGAGGAACAACTGTACTAAAATACAAATGGACAAACTGGAGCGAAATGGGGGTGAAATGTAACGAAATAGGCAGACTGATCCAGACTGAGTCCAAATATGATTAAATTAAGTACTTTAATTTTTTTTAGGGAAATGGAAAAAAATTGGGGTAAAATGTAACAAAATGGAGCGGACTGACCCAGTGGCTGAAGTTTCATCTCTTGAACACCAGATGGCGCACCATTGTACTGAGCGCATCTCACAAAAAGCAAACACCAAACAATTAAATAAAAGTACTTATTTAGAGTCAGTCTGCTCCATTTCATTATTTTTTATCCCCATTTTGAGATGATCAGTCCCCATTTCGCTCCATTTCGTATTTTAGTGTGGCCCAGTGAGGCAGGTTGGGATGAAGCTGTGTCTGCTGACTATCCTTTCCCTCCTCCTTTTTACTTTTCTTACTCCATCACTTCTTCCTATCCCAGCTTCCTCTTTCACTTCTTTCCCTTCTTTATGGCCTCTTCGAGGCTTCTTCCCCATTTTCCTCATATTCCTTTGCATCTTTCCTCTACTTCCTTCATTTCTGCTTAGTTCTTTCATCCTGCCTCTTCCTTCAACTTCCTCCTTTCCTCACCTCCTTCTTTGGTTTGTTTGTCCTGTTCCTTCTTCCACTTTCTTCTACCTCCTTTTCTTTATTACAGCCCTTGATTTTCTCATTTCCCATTCTTTTGCCTTCCTTTTTGTTCCCTCTTTTCATTTTTGTTTTTCATGTACCTCCCCTTTCACTTCTTCCTTCCTACTTTCACCTTATTCCTCCTCGTCCTCCTTCCTTTACCCTTTTCATGGTCTTTTCCCGGCGTCTTCCCATTCTTCCTCATATTCCTTCTCATTCTTCTTCTACTTTCTCTATTTCTGCTGACTTCCATCCTGTATCTTTTAAAATCCTCATTTTCTTCTTCCACTGTCACTTCCTTCTCTTTTCTCCCGCCTCTTCCTTCAAGTTGCTCCTTCCTCCTGCCCTTAATAATGACGTTTCACCTCCTTCTTCACCTTGGTCCTCTTGTTCCTTCTTCCCCGTTATTTGTTCTACCCCTTGATTCTCTTGTTCTTCCTTCCCATTTTTGTCATCTTATTCTCTTCATTCTTTAGTATTCACTTCTTCCTCCTTTCTGCTTTTTCTTCTGCCTTCCTTTTGCACTTGTTTTCTCTTTTCAAAATCTTTTACTCACCTCTTCCCCTTCTTCCTCATCCTTCCTCCACTTTGTCCCTTTTTTGCTTCCTTCCCATCCCTCTTTACCACATCTTCCTTGTTTCCTTCTTTTCACCTTCTTCTCCTTCCTCCTGTCCCTATGCAATTTCCCGCTGGGATGAATCAAGTATTCTGATTCTGATTATCTCTTTTTTCTGCCCTTTTTTAACCACACTTCCCCCCTTCTTTGCCTTGTTCTTCCTGTTCCTTCTTACCATTTCTGCTTCCTCCTTTTCTTTGTCCCACAACTTTATTTTATTATTTTTCCTTTATTTTTCGTCTCTTGTCCACGTTCCTTTGCCTTCCTATTCTATTCTCTCTCCTCATTATTTTTCATGCTTGTCCACTTTCATTTCTTCCTTATTCCTCCTCTGCTTCCTCCTGTCCCATCTTTTCTTACTGCATGTTCCTTTTTCATCAGCAACTTCCTGCTCTGCAAATCCATAAATGAGGATGCCCATGATGCAGTCTGTCTCTCTCTCTCACACACACACACACACACACACACACACACACACACACACACACACACACACACACACACACACACACACACACACACACACACACACACACACACACACACACACATGGTGTCTCCACGCTCCAGCAGCTCTCTTCCTTTTCGGTTGACATTTGTGAATTTGTAATTGTCAGGCGGCCTGGGATGTGTCATCAGGCCACGCCCGCTGCTGCACGTGCATTCATGACGCAGGTCTTCAGTTTATGCAGACGACATGTCACGGTGAAATCAATTGAACGTGAGAGCATGTCAGTCAGACTCCTGTGACATACAAAGATCTAACATCACTTTCATGACAATGGCACGGTTTGAATATCAGGGTTTTAAAGTGCTGGATTGTCAGACGAGACGTTTTTCGCTCCTACAGTTCATCTGCAGTAAAGGCTACAGGGAAGCACACTTCCCAAATGTTAACCCAGATTAGGTTAAGATGTCCCTCGTCAGCACTGAGCTGAAATTTAATTTTGTGCTTTCTCACACAAGAATCAGAGTTAAATAAGAAAAGACATTCACATCCGTCCCACTCTGCTTCCATCACCGCAGATGACAGGCACACTGCTGACACCGTTCTCTTCCAAATTGAATTTGAGATAGAATATATTCCCGTTTTGATATTAGTGGTAAATCATTTGTGAACAACGCCCACGCTCGCTCACTCGCTCTCCATGTTTCTCTCGCGTGATGCAAGTGGAGGCACTGATGAGTGCAGAGGTTAAATTTGACTTGACTCACAAATCTCGCCATCGATGTCAAGTGCACAAATACGTTCCCCTGTAAAAATGCACAAAGGGTAACGTCTCCTGCTGTTGCTGCAGCTTCTCTTCTGTCTCTTCGTTAAGGTTCCTTCACATCCAACGCTGACATCACAGAAGAACCGACTGTCAAGCACCTTCGGTGGAGACGACAGCTGATGCCGACTGGCACAGTTGATACAGTCTGTGCAATATATTGCTGAAATCTGATCTTGTGTTCTAGAAGCAACAAAGACTTTTTTTTTTAAAGGACAACCTGTCCTGAATACGCAAAACTGATGGATGAGTGATGCTGGAGGCTAATTAATAAGCAAGAGCTTGTTCATCTACTGACTGTGGCATTGATTCATCATTGCTGCTTTTGATACTGTTGACCATAAAATTTTATTACAGAGATTAGAGCATGCCATAGGTATTAAAGGCACTGCGCTGCGGTGGTTTGAATCATATTTGTCTAATAGATTACAATTTGTTCATGTAAATGGGGAATCTTCTTCACAGACTAAAGTTAATTATGGAGTTCCACAAGGTTCTGTGCTAGGACCAATTTTATTCACTTTATACATGCTTCCCCTAGGCAGTATTATTAGACGGTATTGTTTAAATTTTCATTGTTACGCAGATGATACCCAGCTTTATCTATCCATGAAGCCAGAGGACACACACCAATTACCTAAACTGCAGGATTGTCTTACAGACATAAAGACATTGATGACCTCTAATTTCCTGCTTTTAAACTCAGATAAAACTGAAGTTATTGTACTTGGCCCCACAAATCTTAGAAACATGGTGTCTAATCAGATCCTTACTCTGGATGGCATTAACCTGACCTCTAGTAATACTGTGAGAAATCTTGGAGTCATTTTTGATCAGGATATGTCATTCAAAGCGCATATTAAACAAATATGTAGGACTGCTTTTTTGCATTTACGCAATATCTCTAAAATTAGAAAGGTCTTGTCTCAGAGTGATGCTGAAAAACTAATTCATGCATTTATTTCCTCTAGGCTGGACTATTGTAATTCATTATTATCAGGTTGTCCTAAAAGTTCCCTAAAAAGCCTTCAGTTAATTCAAAATGCTGCAGCTAGAGTACTAACGGGGACTAGAAGGAGAGAGCATATCTCACCCATATTGGCCTCTCTTCATTGGCTTCCTGTTAACTCTAGAATAGAATTTAAAATTCTTCTTCTTACTTATAAGGTTTTGAATAATCAGGTCCCATCTTATCTTAGGGACCTCGTAGTACCATATCACCCCAATAGAGCGCTTCGCTCTCAGACTGCAGGCTTACTTGTAGTTCCTAGGGTTTGTAAGAGTAGAATGGGAGGCAGAGCCTTCAGCTTTCAGGCTCCTCTCCTGTGGAACCAGCTCCCAATTCAGATCAGGGAGACAGACACCCTCTCTACTTTTAAGATTAGGCTTAAAAATTTCCTTTTTGCTAAAGCTTATAGTTAGGGCTGGATCAGGTGACCCTGAACCATCCCTTAGTTATGCTGCTATAGACTTAGACTGCTGGGGGGTTCCCATGATGCACTGAGTGTTTCTTTCTCTTTTTGCTTTGTATGCACCACTCTGCATTTAATCATTAGTGATTGATCTCTGCTCCCCTCCACAGCATGTTTTTTTCCTGGTTCTCTCCCTCAGCCCCAACCAGTCCCAGCAGAAGACTGCCCCTCCCTGAGCCTGGTTCTGCTGGAGGTTTCTTCCTGTTAAAAGGGAGTTTTTCCTTCCCACTGTTGCCAAGTGCTTGCTCACAGGGGGTTGTTTTGACCGTTGGGGTTTTTCCATAATTATTGTATGGCCTTGCCTTACAATATAAAGTGCCTTGGGGCAACTGTTTGTTGTGATTTGGCACTATATAAATAAAATTGATTTGATTTGACATTATGAATGCATCGCGCACATGTTGCGCGTGCACGGCATCTGCATTGCGGTCATAAAATAAGCGCACTCGCTCCTTTCAGCATCACTATTCACACCAACAGTACAGCCTCTGGAGCAAGTGCTGGACTTGGACAAGTTGATCACAGAGTTATTGTTCATGTTGTCATGCGAGGGTTAACTGTTCATGAGTTTGGGGAGTGGGAGGGGGAAACCGCTTGGGGTGTGAGACGGTGTGTTTTTTTTTTTTTGAGAGTGTCACAGAAAACAGAGTTCAGCGTGAGTTGTGGCTAAACTGCAACTCTTCCTTTTGTTGGTGTTAAATAAAAGTCCTGGATTGCAGCAGCTACGTCTTTGTGGATTTACACAGCCAGACCGGCACTGACTGGCAGGTATGTCACTTTCTGCCACATATAGTACTTTGGGTTTACGTGATGTGTTTGTTATGCATTCACAGATTGTCCGCGAATCAGCTGCAAAGCAGATGTAATAAAAACGCTTTATTTGTGGCCAATTTGTATGCATTCACTACAACTTATTTTAGTTTGTGATGTGGACGTGATAGGCACGATATATGTTTGTTTTACACACTGTCCCAGTCCGCTGCCAAGCTGCAAATCCCCGTCAGTTGCAGATATCAGAGGTTAACGGCAGATATACAGCGCATAGAGTGAGTATGTATTGTGTATGAATTGAGTATGTATTGAGTATGTAAGGCGGATGTCATTCGCATCCAGATTTTTGAGCTACTCAAAAATCCTGGCTGCAGGCATGTGTGCCTCTGCAGATGATCACAGGCGTGTTCGGATGACGGCCGACTCATACAGGTATGTTACATGGATATTGCGGATGTTTGGCAAATATGGGCCAATTTTGTGCACAATCCATACGCAAATCCTCCTAAAACCCAGTGGGACAGGGCCCTTAAGTACATTTGAAATTACGTAATCAGTAAAGCAAATAAGTTATTTTTTCAAGGAGTAATCAGTAATCAGATTACTCTTTCAAAGTAACTGTGGCAACACTGGCCTTCTTCAAAACCAAGAGTAATGCAAGTTTAAAAAATTTACCAGCAGAACAGCTGAAATGACAACATTATCAAGACGAAAACATGGGATTCACTTGATCCCTTAGCTAATCCTATTGGAAACATTTGTCATCTTTCCTGAAGGTTGTGATTGATATTCTGCAAGAATTACGGAAAAGAAATACCACAAATGAAGCTTTATTGATGAATCTGTTATTGTTGTTGTTTGAAAAAGTGCATTACATGTTGAACAGGAAAATCTGTGACCTATGGGAGATTTAGAATTATATTATGGCTGAGCGGATCCTTGTCATTTGATTGGTGCTTTGTATGTCATGTGACATAGATTATTCGTCCCATTTGTGTTGCGTTGCATTTAGCGTGCAATTTGGTTCCATTTTCCGTACAAGTTTGGTTCCAGACGTTTTGTACCATTGTACACTGTGACCACCTCCCACTAGTGGGGGCGGTGTTTAGCTAAACAGAGCGGAGTTTGTTTTGTTGACAGACGACGATTTGAAGGAGCTAACTGACGGTGCTAACTGACTACATCGTCAGAATTATTTTTTAACTATCTAACTGTATTTCCAGATTGACTGAGAACAATTTTGGACTGCTATTTAAAGTTCACGGACAAGCACCAGGGACAAACACCAAAATGTAAGTCCCTGTTGTTTTTAAATGAATAAAATATCAAATGATGAGGATCTATTTTAGTCATTATATAAAACAAATAATGAATGTTCTTCCATTCTTTCAACGGAACGAATATTTAATTCGGTGAAAGCTGGAACTTACCATTCAACTCCTTGAATGGAACATTCCACCTTTCACCTTATGAAATATTTGTACCATTGAACTCATAAACATTCATTATTTGTATACTGTAAAACAAATGACAATTCTAAAATCAGTTAATCTGATGTTACATGTGAATGTTATGTGATGCAAAAGTGGGACTGCTAAATGAAATTAACCCCTTCAAGAAATATGTCAGAATTTCTAGTAATTCATTCATATATTCCTGGATCTGAGTCTAGAATATAGTTCTTAAATCACACACAGTACACAAAACAATCATGGAGCAAATAACACAATATTCATACAAACCAACAAGTTGAACCATCATTGAATTTTACATTTCTATTAATGTTATTGCACATTCGTGGCCCTATGTCTTCAAACACGCTATACACGCTTCAGCAACGCTATAAATGACACATTATTCAAATGTACAGCTTGCTGAATGGCAAATGGACTGTATTCATGTAACACATTTCCATCTGAGGCAAATGCTCAACATGCATGAAAGTGACGCCTCACATTCACCCGTTTATACAGTATTCACACACTGCTGCTTCCTCCCCACGCCTTCACAGTCACACTCTTCTAAAATCGGACAAATTTGCAGGGCTTTCTAATGGACACATGTCAAAACAAGAGCAATCAGAGATTTCTGATGTCTGCCAATCCAGCTCCGGATCACCTCCAAATTTCAATGGAGTCTTCTATGGCTGAATATGTATCTGTCGGGCAAATTCGGTGAGAATCCATGAAGTAGTTTTGATGTAATCCTTCAAAGCACACATAAAGTGAAATCTTGATCCAAAACCTGGATCTGGATCGAGATCACCTCCAAAATTTAATGGAGTTTTCATGGCCTAATATGTACGAGGTCTATTAGAAAAGTATCCTAATAGTAAGTAGTAAGTAATAATTTTTTACAAAAACCGTATGGATTTGAATCACGTGTGATTGCATCAGACAAGCTTGAACCCTTGTGCGCATGCGTGAGTTTTTCCACGCCTGTCGATTGCATCATTCGCCTGTGAGCAGGCTTTGAGTGAGGAGTGGTCCAGCCCCCTCGGCGGATTTTCATTGTCAGGAAATGGCGGAATGTTTTGGGCTGTTTTTCCATCAGAATTTTTTCAGAAACTGTTAGAGACTGGCAGCTGGAAACCATTAGAAAAATTTATCTGGCTTTCTGTGAAAATGTTATGGGCTTGGTAGAGAATAAGGAGTGTTACTGTCGCTTTAAGGACGGCCCCCAGCAGCTGTGGGGCGCGCCGCGCTCCGAAGCCGCCATCGACAGGCTGAACGACCATTTCATTTCTAAACGGATGGCTGTCTGGATCCGTGACCATCGTGTGCCATTTCTCTGGTTATCACAAGAGCTGGACATCAACCATTTTCCAGCAGATTTTACTTTTAACAAGAGATTTTGTCATGGAAAGCCGAGCGGAGGCTTCGCATGTCATGATGGATTCGCTACTGGAGCGAGACAAAACCACCTGCATTTTGGTCTCACAGGACGGCTTTGAGATGGCGTTCAGACAGCTGTTGGTGGTTTTTCCATCGAGTGATTATCCGAGAAATTGTGGATGTGCGTGGACATGCCAGAACATGTCCCGTGAGGCTTCATCACGGCGTTGCTGTGCGCCATGCGGCACCGCCGCCACGCGCGGAATTCCTCCGCACGTCTGTCTCAATGTGCCGAAAAAGTATTGATGTCCACGTCTTTTCATAATTCCTGTGCTAGTCAAACGACGTCCCGGATAAAACACAGCATCCAGTTTAGAAATGAACGGCACATTCCACTGTTTGTCATGGAAAGAGGAGCGGAGGCTTCGCGTGTCGCGGTGGTGCCGCATGGCGCACAGCAACGCCGTGATGAAGCCTCACGGGACATGTTCTGGCATGTCCAGGCACATCCACAATTTCTCGGATAATCACTTGATGGCAAAACCACCGACAGCTGTCTGAACTCCATCTCAAAGCCGTCCTGTGAGACCAAAACAGAGGTGGTTTTGTGTCGCTCCAGTAGCGAATCCATCGTGACGCGCGAAGCCTCCGCTCGGCTTTCCATGACAAAATCTCTTGTTAAAAGTGAAATCTGCTGGAAAATGGTTGATGTCCAGCTCTTGTGATAACAAGAAAATGGCACACGAAGGTTGCGGATCCAGACAGCCATCCGTTTAGAAATGAAATGGTCGTTCAGCCTGTCGATGGCGGCTTCGGAGCATGGCGTGCCCCACAGCCGCTGGGGGCCGTCCTTAAAGTGACAGTAACACTCCTTATTCTCTACCAAGCCCGTAACATTTTCACCGAAAGCCAGATAAATTTTTCTAATGGTTTCCAGCTGCCAGTCTTTAACAGTTTCTGAAAAAATTCTGATGGAAAAAAAGCCCAAATCATTCCGCCATTTCCTGGCAATGAAACAATGACGAGGGGGCTGAACCACTCCTCACTCAAAGCCTGCTCACAGGCGAATGACGCAACCGACAGGCGTGGAAAAACTCATGCATGCGTACGAGGGTTCAAGCTTGTCTGACGCAATCACACGTGATTCAAATCCATATGGTTTTTGAAAAAAAATAATAAGGTCGGATACTTTTCTAATAGACCTCGTATCTCTGTTGAAAATTTTGTCTAAATCCATGCAGTAGTTTTGATGTAATCCTGCTAACAGTAATCCTTCAAAGCCTATATAAAGTGAAAGTTGATCCAGAATCTGGATCCGGACCCAGATCATCTCCAAAATGTAATGAAGTCTTTGTTTGTCTGACATCTATCTGTGGCGAAAATCGTGCTAACAGTCAGACAGACAGACAAATAAATAAATAAACGCTGAGGATTTTATTATGTCCTTGGCGGATGTAATAAATCATAGTTAACAGATGCTGCAAAACATGTGAAAGTGACCAAAATAAATAAATAAATAAATAAACAACAACAACAACAACAAAAAACAACAAAACACTGCATGTTGACGATGCAATGCATTCTGGGGCAATTACACCTATATGCAATATGGAGAATTGCTCAAAATCAAATGCACCATTTATTGCAGGAATTGTTTGCAAATGTTGAACCTGAGCTGGAAAATGTGACCAGAACATTGTTTACAGCCATTAGCAGGTGGGTTGCTGTCAGTCCACTGTGAGTGATTTAAACCATTTTATTTTTTCATTTCCTTGCAAAGCAGCAAAAAGCCGTATGCTAACAACAGACACGCCATGTCTCACAGTACAACATGTCAGCTCTGGTGCTCCGATGGCACTTTTAACATGACACACTCCTTTAAAAAAATAAATAAATAAATAAAAATAGAGATGTTTAAATCTCTGCAAATGTCAACATATGCAAAAAAAAAAAAACATTTGCATTTGCTTTCATATTCAAATCTGTCCCCCCGTGATACGCTAACAGCAGCGTAAACAACTTCCTGCTGAACACAGAGTTCTGCGTCCCCGTGTTCGCCGTAACCTCGGTTTTGATGCATGTATTTCATTACAGCTGCACGCAGCCAACAGTGGCGTGTCATATTTTGGATGATTTATAAGGATGAAATTAAAAACCCCCAATGGTGCTTTCCTCCAAAAGGCATGTTTTTCCATATTTTTAAGGCAAACTTGGTTTCCTTTGAAAGCACTTGGTTTTCTGTGTGCGTGCACATAATGTTATAACATCAATGACGGTCATTTATCATGATTAGTTTTTCATCAGTTGCCCAGAAAGGGCCTTTTATGTCACTGACAGTCATGCTATGCTTTTTCCAACTTCATTCTTTATCCCACCGTCCCCCGTTTCACCCTGTCCAGAGGCTGTTTTCATCACAGAAACCCAATAATCAGCACTGCCCCCCCACCCTGCCCCCCGCCCCTGATAGCCCCTCTACCCATCATCTCATGCCTATAAGAGCCCTCATTAGCTTGACCTTGCTTGCTCTGGAGGAAGCTGCCTGAGAGCTTGTTATCCTGACATCCTGGACACGGCTGAGTAACCCAACACGATATGATGACGGCCCCAACATTTCTCTGATTTAGGCGTCTGGGTAAGAGTCGTGCTTTAGAGAAGGAAAAAGTCTTGTGAAGTTGGTGAATTCAGAAAAGACTGTCATCATTGCTCACTCAGCCAAGAACATTAAGTTCTGTATTGCCCTGAAAGCAGGAAAAAGTTTTATATAGACTATGTTCAATTTGTAGAGGATGATTTGGGAGTGAGAACAAGTGACCGGTTACAAAAATCAAACATATGGCCTGACGGACTTTTTGTCGACATCTAGCGGTGAGGTTTCAGTTTGTAGCCCATCCAATACCGTGTAATTCTTTTCTCAAAAGTTATACGGGTTGGATCACTGTGGAAATCCTTATGTTTACGTAGGCTGCACATTTATGCTCACTCTTGAGCAGAGAGGCTAACAGGTTAACCTTGCCTTGGGTGTTTATTAAATCATGTTTTTGCGGGCTAAGCAGTTATAATCATAATGATTTTGCTTCAGTGTGGCAGTTAACAATTAGGAAAGTTTTTTCCTCAGTAATCATGGATTAACTCCACATAATATGTTCAAGCTACACATAACTCTACAAATGCTAAGGCCATTAGCACCTTTCCAACAAGCTCAACTAACAAGCTAACCTTTGTTTGGGTCTTTATTAAATCATATTTTTGAGGTCTAAGTGGTTAGTCTCATGATTTTACTTTGGTGTGGCTATTAAAAATGAGGACCATCTTATTTTTCCGGAGTGGCTATACGCCCAACTGTTGGTTCAATAAAGTAAATACGCGACAATATATGCCCAACTACAACTGAACAATGAGCACACTTGTTAGTTCACTTCCGGTTTCAACGTGGGGGAAAAGGGCGGATATTTTCTCGCTGGCTGCAGAGGGGCTGTGATCTAAAGTGGTTCTGTTTGGTTCATCACACCCAGGGAACTGTGTCAAACTAACACCATCTTACAGCCAACAAGCAGCATTTTGTTCATAAAAACTGTTTCATCGTCGTTAACAGGCTTCCTATAAAATGCTTATGAAGTTTGTCTGCTTTCATCCATTGCGGCGTTTTTTTTTTCTCGTAGTAATTAAAAACGGCGCCGTTAAATGTGTCAAACATACGCCGCTTTTCACGCCGCAATAGAGCCTTAAAAAAGGCGTGTAAAAACGTAGTTTAGATGCACAAAACGTGTCAAATACACAGTCACGGTTGGGCGAATAAGGTAAGACATTATATTTATCTGTCCAACGGTTGGGTGAATACCCTTTGCCTATTTTTTTCAGTATTCTTGGATTAACTCGACCTAACATCTTCAAACTACTGCTAACTGCTGGAAATGCTAAGGCTGTAATCTGCTAACCTTGGTTTGGGTGTTTATTAAAGGATTATTAACCGACTGTGAGATCTGTACAGGGAAATATCAGACCGACGTGTTGTCAGTACAGACTGAACGAAGCCAGGTCTGTGTGAAAAACACGGGGGTCTGATATCCCCGTACAGACCGAACAAGTGAGGTTAATAATTCTTTATTATATGGCGATTATATATATAAACACACAAACTTACAGCATCGTCTGAAGATGAAAGCTGCTGATGGTTCACAGTCCAACTTGTTTGCTTCACTCTCATGAAGAACTTGCTAACAGATGCTCCAGTCGTTAACTGGTAAGCTTTCAATCTCTATGTTTTTTCAGTTGCTGTTTAAATATTTATGGAGTATGTTATGTCCGACTTGCTTTTTTTTAATGTTTTTAACTTCTGGTTTGTAAAGAAAATATGTGTTTCGGACTGATTGTCATGGAAACTGGTCTGATATGGGAAAATATCCGACCGGTTATCAGCCAATCAGAGCGCGCATAGCGTCGCAGCCATATAACAATACATAATATTTTTGAGGGCAGCTGTCATCTATAATAATATGTATATGTTGCAGACATGACAAGAGAAGTTCTTCAGCATCTCACTGTGTTATCTGGGTCCTTCAGACTTTTTTTTTTGAGTAAATGCTTTGGTGGAGCATGAGCATGGCCAAAACCTTTCAGCTTCTGGGGGAGCTCCACCCTCAGACACCCAGCCTTTTAAATATATATTTTTTGCCTTTCAGCTTCATGGGGAGCTCCCCCCCCCCAGACACCCTGCCTTTTAAATATATATTTTTTATTGTCAATCACACCTGATGAAGACGTTGGAGTGGCTGTTCCTCGACTTCCTCAAACCCCAGGTCCAACACGCCCAGGACTGGCTGCAGTTTACATACGTATAGCACAGGTGTTGGTGTTGAAGATGCCATCCCCTACCTGCTACACCGAGTCCACTCGCATCTGAATGAGGGAAATGGCACAGTGAAGATTCTCTTCCTGGACTTCTCGAGTGCCTTCAACACCATCGAACCGCTTGTTCTCCAGGGCAATGCCAGGCTGAGGGGCACTGTGGTCATCAGCAACAGAGCACCCCAGGGCATGGTACTGACCCCTCTTGTCTTCACCCTGTATACCTCTGACCTCTGTTACATCTCTGACGGGGGTGGAGTTAGCCTATTTTTAGGGGTGCTCAAGCACCCCTAAATATATTTTAAGCACCCCTAAAATATATATATATATATATATATATATATATACAAGGTCTCTTAGATAATAAACTGACCCTTTTATTTATTTTTTTTAACTATATGGATTTGAATGACATGCGATTACACCAATCATGCTTGAACCCTCGTGCGCATGCATGAGTTTTTTCACACGTGTCGGTGACGTCATTTCCCTGTGGGCAGGCCTTGAGTGAGATGTGGTCCCGCCCTCTCGGCTGAATTCCTTTGTTTCACACGCTGCTTGATACGGCGCGCGTTGCTTTATCAAAATTTTTTCTGCACCTGTGAGGAATATCCGAGTGGACACTATTCAAGAAATTAAAATGGTTTTCTGTGAAAAGTTTAACAGCTGATGAGAGATTATGGGGTGTTTCTGTCGCTGTAAGGACTTCCCACAGAGCGGGACGTCCTGCAGCGCTTCCAGGCGCCGTCGTCGGCCTGTTTCGAGCTTAAAACATCCTAATTTAAGGCTTAATTCACCCAGGACATCGTGACAGAACAGAGAAGATTCAGAAGAGGCCGGCATGAGGAATTTATGCGGACATTCCACTGTTTAAGGACATTTTTTCAATGAAAGACGTACGCGCAAATTCGCCGAGTCGTTTCCGTGACGACTCGGCAAATCTGTGTGCGCCGCGACAGGAAAAACACCTCCGTGTTGAAAACCATTTGTAGAATTCAGGCGGCTTTTAATGGCTTTCAACAAGTGAGTAACTGAGAAATTGTTTAACAGCTTGGGCATGTTCCAACTTGCCCGTTAAGGTTTCCAATGGAGGTGTTTTTCCTGCCGCGACCCCCCGCGGTCGGGTCCAGCCCGACATGCGACTCTGCCCGCACGTTCTTTCATTACAAAATGACCGTTAACAATGGAATGTCCAAATAAACTCCTCATGCCGACTTCTTCTGAAAGTTCTCTGACGAGTTACTGCGTCAACAGAGCCTGAAATGTGGAAGTTTTCAACTTGAAACGGCGAGACGCTGCCGCCTCGAAGCGCAGATCGCCGTCAGGCGCCACCGTCCTTAAAGCGACACTACCAGACCAAAATCTCTCATCAGCCGTTAAAATTTTTACCGAAAACCAGCTGAATTTATTGAATGGTGTCCACTCAGTTGTGCCTTACAGTTTTGAAAAAAATTTTATCAAACAAAGCAGCAGTCTCTGAGCCATTCCTAAACAATGAAAAAAATCGACGAGCGGGTGGACGACTCCTCACTCAAAGACTGCCCACAGGCGAATGACGTAACCGACAGGCGTGAAAAAACTCTCGCATGCCCACGAGGGTTCAAGCATGTCTGATGTAATCACACGTGATTCAAATCCATATGGTTTTTGAAAAAATAATAAGGTCGGATACTTTTCTAATAGACCTCGTATATATATATATATACAGGGTTCTAGCTAGCGCAAACTTGCGTTACGGTGCGTTACGCTATAATTTTGGACCGTTACACTTATTTTCAATACAGCTTCTGTAATCAACCGTTTCTGCAGCGCAACTCCAGTTTGAAGCAATGCTTCAATTCGGTGGCTCATGGCTCTTTGATTCGCTGCTCTTCAGAAGCGGTAAGTCCGCTTCTTAACCCCTCTGAAAGCCATTAAAATATCATGAGAAAATGGACTGCATTTATATAGCACTTTTCCATCTGCATCAGACGCTTTTGTGTGGATTAAAGTCACTAACTGGGACTCGTCTTGCAGTTGAGAAATGAGAATCATCCTCCATTCCGTTGTCACAGCTTTAAACGCTGCGCGGCTCTCTGCCAAGACAGAGTCCGCTCGGAATTATTAACTTCAAAACGAATCGCCGCTTTAAATAAAATGACACCTTTTACATACGTTGCAATACAGACAATAAACTACAATCGACTAAAATGTTTTTTCCTCCCAAAATGAGATGTTTTGCGTTCTTATAAACCTGACCTGCAGCACATCTGCAAGAGCTCAGCTCATAGGTATGGAAATACTACATTCATGCCAATAATAATGTCTGAAAGGAAATGCTTTTGACAAAAAACTAACAGATTTTATTTCTGTTTATGTCCAGAGATCAAGGATCCACCATGTAGAGTTTATTATGTCCAGAGTTTAAGGATCCAGTAACCAATTTCATATTTATTTACTTTAAGACTCAATAAAATGTTGTTCAATTTTAACTTAATCAGCTTATAAAGTGCCAAATTACAACAAAAGCCATCTCAAGGTGCCTCACACAGAACAGTTCAACATAAAAAAATAAATAAAAATAAAAAATAAAATACCTAATTAAAAACAGAAGTAAAAGAATAAAACATAACAAAATAAAAACTACTCATAAGAAAGAAAATAAAAATAGGTTTTAAGTGTTGACTTAAAAATGTCCACAGACTCTGACTGCCTCACTGAAGGCCATGTACTGACTAACCCAGAATGAGATTGCCCACTCAACAAACTTCCCCAGCCTTCTGGACATGATGAAGGGACCTGGGCTGTCGTACCTGGCATTTCCCCTTTGGGTTCCCCTAGAATGGACAATTTTTACCTTGAGGTCTATATATACGAGGTCTGTGATAAAAGTAACGGACATCATTATTTTTTTCAAAAACCATATGGATTTGAATCACGTGTGATTACATCAGACATGCTTGAACCCTCGTGGGCATGCGAGAGTTTTTTCACGCCTGTCGGTTACGTCATTCGCCTGTGGGCAGTCTTTGAGTGAGGAGTCGCCCACCCTCTCGTCGATTTTTTCATTGTTAGGAATGGCTCAGAGACTGCTGCTTTGTTTGATCAAAATTTTTTCAAAACTGTAAGGCACAACTGAGTGGACACCATTTGATAAATTCAGCTGGTTTTCGGTAAAAATTTTAACAGCTGATGAGAGATTTTGGTCTGGTAGTGTCGCCGTAAGGACGGCCCACGGCGCCTGACGGCGATCTGCGCTTCGAGGCGGCAGCGTCTCGCCGTTTCAAGTTGAAAACTTCCACATTTCAGGCTCTGTTGACCCAGTAAGTCGTCAGAGAACAGAGAACTTTCAGAAGAAGTCGGCATGAGGAGTTTATTCGGACATTCCATTGTTAACGGACATTTTGTAATGAAAGAACGTGCAGGCAGAGTCGCATGTCGGGGCGGACCCGACCGCGGGGGGTCGCGACAGGAAAAACACCTCCGTTGGAAACCTTAACGGGCAAGTTGGAACATGCCCAAGCTGTTAAACAATTTCTCAGTTACTCACTTATTGAAAGCCATCAAAAGCCGCCTGAATTTTACAAATGGTTTTCAACACGGAGGTGTTTTTCCTGTCGTGGCGCACACAGTTTCGCCGAGTCGTTTCCGTGACGTGCGCGCACGTCTTTCATTAAAAAATGTCCTTAAACAGTGGAATGTCCGCATAAAGTCCTCATGCCGGCCTGTTCTGAATCTTCTCTGTTCTTTCACGACGTCCTGGGTGAATTAAGCCTTAAATTAGGATGTTTTCAGGTCGAAACAGGCCGACGCCGGCGCCTGGAAGCGCTGCAGGATGTCCTGCACTGTGGGAAGTCCTTACACCGACAGAAACACCCCATAATCTCTCATCAGCCGTTAAACCTTTCACCGAAAACCAGCTTAATTTCTCGAATAGTATCCACTCGGATATTCCTCACAGGTGCAGAAAAAATTTTGATAAAGCAACGCGCGCCGTCTGGAGCAGCGTGTGAAACAAAGGAATTCAGCCGAGAGGGCGGGACCACATCTCACGCAAGGCCTGCCCACAGGGAAATGACGTCACCGACACGCGTGGAAAAAAACTCACGCATGCGCACGAGGGTTCAAGCATGATTGGTGGAATCGCACGTCATTCAAATCCATATAGTTAAAAAAAAAAAAAAAGGTTGGTTTATTGTCTAATAGACTTCATATATATCTATACATATAGAAAAAATTATCAATAACATATAACTGAAAAGTTATATTAAACCACCCAAAAATGTATCGGAAGTTACAGATAACCGATAACAGATAAATTCCAATATTACTTCTGACACATCTACAACTAGTAGTAGAACAAACGTATATGTGTAACACATAACCTGACGTCCTAATAGACTGATATTTGTCAAGGAAATTTCTAAAGGAAATAAGGCTGGATGCAAAAAATGGGAGAATTTGAAAAAGAAATAAGGTTGTAATTCCATTAAAAAAAGTGAAACTTGTATAATGTATACATTCATTGCACACAAAAAAAGCCATTTGCAAAGCCAAAAAGTTGATTTGACAATCATCTGACATAACCGGGGTCAAAATAAATAGAACACTGCTATCTACTTGTTCCCACACGCTTAGTGAACACTACTGACCAGTAGATGGCAGTAGAGGCCTTGAAAACAAAATTCCAGATACAGTAATCCTTGTCTGCTACATTTAAAATACGTGGAATTTAACAAACGCAAATAAAACCAACATCTATAAACGCAGAGAATATATTCAAGAGAGTTTTAGGCACTAGAGTTTAATGCTGTTGTCTGTGGAGCCTGAACAGAGTCTGAAATGCATTTGTCCTGTCGTGATGTACTGAGATTACATCATCCTACCCAAAATGCATTGCGGGTCACAGGATAACCTTAAAAATTAGCACATTACTTTAAAACTAAAACATATATCTGATATTTTCACTTAATAAAACTTCAGACATGACACTAATTTTAAATAACTAATTTTAAATTTGCTTGGTTAAAATTTGAACCATAAGTTAAAAACGTATGCCTCTGGATGACTTAGGTGATATCAACAGTCTATTAGTATAGTGTTAAAATACATTTTTTTTTTTCGGGCTGTTTCTCTTTTGTTTATAGAGGCTTGAGATGCTTTTTATACAAGTGGCTCTCTCCTGTTAGTAAAGATTATAGCTGTGCGTCTGTTTAACAGGTGAGTGTTAAAGTAATTTTAAAAATGCTTATTGCTGTTCAGCTTTGTTTTTGTTTATCGGTTTAAAAGTTATCGGATAAAGATTAATCGGAAGATAAATATATATATATATATCTATCAATCCACAAAGCGCACCTACATTCATATCTCTCACTGCTCTGGCATGTGTTTGTGTTGTGTGGTGCTGCTGCGGGTGGCGCTCATTTATAGATGGAGAGCTGGGACCTGTTTATTTGCTTAAAGTGACAGAACCTTTCATGTGTATTTCTGAAAAGGGCATCCCATGGGACATTCAAAACAGCACTGCTGGCACAGCCCAGCTGTGGCATATAGCCAGAATGAACCCTTTTCCACCATTTTGCAAGAATCGCAAATACTGGAAAATTATGGGGTAGGGCATATGTAAAAATACATAACTGTCCGTTTCTAAGCTAAAATTAGGATCTATGGCTCAGAATGTTTGGTTTGTTGTCCTTTATTTGTTACAAATATAATTTATGCAAATTAGTCTTTTTTCAAGGTCAACAGGGGTCACAAGGTCACGTAAGACCTAAAAAGCTTGAAATCTACCCATATTTTACTTTTGAGCCATTTTTTTTTTATGAGAAAATCTTACATAAATGTCACAAAACTTATTTTTTCTGATAGATTAAACACCAGGGCAGTTTTTAGAAAACAACTAATCAGTTTGGATAACTTTTTGGTGTACACAGACCATGCCAATTCATAGTGTATGTGGAGTCTCTCAGTCACTTGTTACTGCTTTTGTTGCTAGGTGGCTCCACTGTATGAGGCCTAGATATTCAGTTTTTAGAGGGCAGAAATTTGCGTAATAATGGAAAGCACTGACAGCATTGTTTCTAAATTAAAACAAGATGTTTTTAAGCTACAGTGTATCTTATTAAAGATGCAAGTTTTAGGGTTACATGTAGGTAAGTCAAGAATTTGTGTAGCAAATGAAGAACTAGCTACCAGTTTGGTGAAAGTGAAAGTACATGTAGATATGATAGATCTGTGTGACTGCTAGTATTGTAAGTGTCAAAAAACTAAGTAAAGATAGCTTTTCTGTACATATAGCTGCAGAATTTGGCACACACCTACATGTTCATGATTTTGGTTCCTTATGCCCTAACATACTGTATTGTGATGTCTACATTCTAAGCAAACTATCAATTTTCACAAACAAATATTGTGCAGCAATTAGGATCAGTTTAATGAGTAAAAGGGTATCAGGGGGTTAATTAGGCTACCTCCTTTAGTCATGATGGACTATTTTGAGAGATAATTTCAGGCCCATCACGACATTTGAAAATGTCATTTATTCAGTGCATTTTAAATTCTTTGTCTCGTCAAGCTCCTTACGACAGTACAAATTATTCCATCTTCCTTTCAGGCAATGACTTCTAATTCCCTAACTTTCCATAAGACCTGGATAAGCTGGATTGTATCTGCACATCCCAGATTCTGGACCATCTAAAGATATCCAACCATTCACAGGTGATCCTGCAAGATGGTCCAGAGTCAAGGCTGCTGCTTCCTGCCACCAGTCACGGAAGAAATCGAAATATTCGTTTGTGTGTCGCAACCTCCCAGATGTTCCCTGTGAAAGCAATGGATATCATTATGGGTGTTTTCAGAAATTTACATCTGTACCTGCTGAGCAATTAATGACAATGCCATCAGCAGAATTGGGGACATTTTGTAGAAGCCAGTCTTCATTCCATTTTGAGACATCTTCTTCTGGTGTTTTTCCAGAAATCTGTATATTTTGCAAACAGAAGACCCTAAAGGTTAAACAACAGAAAGTCCCTTTAACTAGCTGTGAATTTGAATCTGCCGAAAAGGCAATTAAAGATGCTGCCCAAATCTTAAATGATGAGGAAATGTTAGTGAAGATAGGTAACATCCCATTTCACTCAAGTGAAGTGAAGTACCATGAAAAATACAGACGTGAGTATCTTAATGGTGCTAGAGCTGCTTCGCGACCTCCAAGCACCAAAACTGAGCACAGTGAAACTCTTGACAATGCTTTGGACTCATTGTTTCAGTATGTTGAAGCGTCAGTCATAGATAACAATCATCCAGAGTTCCTCGTTTCCCTTCATCGGCGCTACAGACACTCTCTGAAAGATTTGCCCAAAGAACTTGGCATTCACCTAGCTTGTACTCTTGGGGACAAAATATCAGAACACTTTGGGGAAAGAGTTAAGACTGAACTATCTAGTAGAAAGAAGAGGCTAGTAGTTTTCTCAAGTAAAACTCCAATAGAGGCTGCTTTAGCCATGGCTTCTAACGGTAATTCAATGGAAGAGTTTACAGTTATTGACGCTGCTCGTATCTTACGATCAGCTATAATGGATGAGGTTGATCGTACACCTGAGTTGCCCACATCTCCATCAGTGGAAGATTGCAAAAATGGTCAGGCAGAGAACCCATATATTCTTAAGTCATTTTTTACAGCACTTTTGTCTGGGTCACCTGACTCAAATGCACCGCCTCATTCATTAGAAAAGGCAAACAAAAGCCATGTGAAGTGATGGTTAAAAATGACAGGTTCATCAAGGCAATGTGCACTCTTGGAAATTCAGATAAAGTACGTATGGATGTGACAGCAAATCTGGAGGAGTTTGTATGTTGTCTGTATGGTCTGAAAAATGTCAGCCAGGTCAATGATGGTAGATTTCACATTTTCAAAAAATTGTATGCCCCAAAGAAAGAGGATGATCCATTTGGAAAGATAAGATCATCAGATCCATGCTGCCTTCCACCATGCAGAACTGTCCTAGAGGAAAAGCTGAAGTGGACTAACCATGTGGCCTCTGTTTGGAAAAATGCTAGAAAAACTGAGCCTGTGGAATTTGGTCCAGTCGGACATGGATGGCAAGTTAATAAACAGAACAGGTTGGAAATGGTTTGGTTTGAAGGGCCGCAAATGCCTGAGACATTGTCACTTGATGCTCTGGATTCAGATGCGACAGATATATCCGATGAGGATGAGAGTGACGAAGACAATGACATGCTAGAACAGAATTTGTCCTCAGATGAGGAAGAGTCAGATGATGACTTTGAGTAAGACACCTTTATGTGCATGTATGCATCCACATGCCTCTACTGTCTCAGGTGGTAACAAGACTGATACATTGTATGATGGCTTCTTTTTAATGAATCTTCTTGGAGTTGTGGGCAATTCTGGTGTAAGAAGGTTTTCTACATTTTGACCTTGTTTGGCAACTAGCCATTGTAATGTCTATCAGAAATTTTAGGTTTATATATACAACCTATCTGTAGATTATGTATTAGTTGGTCATGGCCGATTCCGATCAAACATTAACCATGTTCAGACTGAAAGGAAAAATGCATGTAAACTTTGCCTTCAAAATGAGGATGCAAGTGTATATCGGTACTGGTACTCCTTTCTCTTCTGTAAGATTATTTTAGTGCCATGACCAGTAAATACATACTCTACAGCAAAGTTACAGTGGTTAAATACCATCCTAGCATGGGGGATTAATTGGTTGCAGTTTTAAGAGTTAAATAGTTAAATCCTCAAAATATGTTAGGAATAACATGGATTGTTTATTCTGCAGACTCAGCATAAATTTTCCTACAATTTATAGTTCTAACTGTACAACCTGAATTATTATTATTTTTTTTTAACTGTCTGTAGTCTCTGTAATAAATTGCCATGGTGTCTAATCTAACAGAAAAAATATGTTTGGTTATATTTATGTAAGATTTTCTCACAAAAAATGGCTCAAAAGTAAAGTATGGGTAAATTTCAAGCTTTTTTGGTGTTACGTGACCTTTTGACCCCTGTTGACCTTGAAGAAAAGACTAATTTGCATAAATTATATTTGTAACAAAGAAGGACAACAAACCAAACATTTTGAGCCATATATTCTAATTCTAGCTTAGAAATTGATGGAGTTATGTATTTTTAAATTTGCCCTACCCCATAATTTTCAGTATTTGCTATTCTGACAAAATGGTGGAAAAGGGTTCATTCTGGCTATATGCCCCGGCTGGGCTGTGCCAGCAGTGTTGTTTTCAATGTCCGATGGGATGTCCTTTTCAGAAATACACATTAAAGGTTCTGTCACTTTAAGCAAATAAACAGGTCCCAGCTCTGGGACTATTAGCAGAGGCACTGTCCTGTGAGCGCTGGTGCTAACCTCGCCCAGCCGCACTGTCAAGTGATTGCCAGGCGACTGTCGCATTTGCGAGGTATTTATTCACAGTTTATGTCTCTGAATGTGAAGAGCAAGTGCAACTTTCTGAAAAGTGCTTATTTTACTCACCTGGCTACCTATCGCAAATCACAGTATATTGCTCTACAAATTAGTGCACCCTGTGCATGGTCAAATGTAAGACTGATTCAGTGTTGTCTTTTTTTTTTTCAATTAAATCCTCTTGTCAGCTACTAAATGGTGCTGGCCCTTCAATCTGTGTAGCTTCCATGAACAAATCACTCTCCTACATCAAATACCATGTACACAGATCTGACCTGAAATGCTTAGTTAAGGTCCTTAACTAAGCATTTCAGAATTAAGACAGTAAATTTTACGACAAAGTTTAATGCAAAGCATGATAATAAGTGAATGATTTAAATTCCTGCTAAAAAGGCATAAATCATAAAACTCATTTTGTATTTTTATTTGTTGGCAAACCAAGCCTGCAGTGCAGTGATGGATATCAGAGCATTTTTTTTTAAAGAAAAAAAGCTTGAGGTGAGGTTTGTGCGCTCTATAGACCTTATGTGATAGTAGATATGGACATTGAGAATAGCAAAGGATGGAAAGTGAAGCTAAGGGTAAATTGAATATGTGTATCAGACTGTGGAGGTGTCTTACTTGTGTTACTGGTGTTTTGGTATGAATTCTGACTTTTAAGTCACACATTTTTATTTTACTTACTTTTAAGGACTTCATTAGATCTTGTCTGTCCTTTCTATGCTTTGCTGATAATTCAATAAATAATTCATATTCATATATTTCTTATCCTGAACCCATTTATGTGCAGTATACCATCTGTGTTCTCCATCCAGACTTATACTGGAGTGCTGCTGTCGCTGTGCTAAACCAGGTCCTCCTGCACACGGGACTAAACCTCACTGATCAGAACAACTGCAACTACTGTATTTTTATGACTTACAACATGGATGTGCGTGCTGCCAGAAAAACAGAGACATCAGTTTGTAGAATAAATAAATGAATAGCCAAAACTAAAACACAGTCTAAGTAATGCCTAAAACTATCTAAATGTAATTGAAAAGTGATACCAGAGTGAGTGTTCTGTACTAAGTACTATGACATAATCATCTGTTAAGATGAAATAAAAAATCTTCAATAACTATAGGCTCATAAGACTAATATAAAAACAAGGATAATATACTTTACTCAGCCTCTCAATATTTCAGACCTGCTCCTAAGTTGCAATTACTATTTGCCCTCACCACATTAGGAGATTAAATTATTTGTTATATAAACTGCACCAGAATGCAGGAATTCTATGTGTGGGCCGTTATCCATTGCTAATATGCGTTTTTTTTTTTTTTTTATCATTTTGACAATGAATGCAGCTTTTACAAGCAATGTTTTCACTCGGAAATCATGGGAAATTGTATTTCTGTACATCTAGATTTTAAAATTTTTTTAAAATGTGCTAAGCACCCCTAAAACTGGAAGTCTAAAATCACCTCTGATCTCTGAGCTCTCTCAGATCCAGAAGTTTGCGGATGATCAGGGATGACAGAGAGGAGGAGTACAGGAGCCTACTGAGGGATTTTGCTGCCTGGTGCCACATAAACCATCTACAGCTCAACATCTCGAAGACAAAGGGGCTGGTCATTGACTTTGGGAAGTCAAGACCAAGTTCATGACCAGTTCTGATCAAGGGAGCTGAGATGGAGACTGTGGATTCCTTCAAGTACCCCGGACTGTGGCTTGACAGCAAACTGGACTGGACAGCCCACACCAACCACCTGTACAGGAAGGGACAGAGCAGGCTGTACTTCCTGAGGAGGTTCCAGTCATTTAACATTGGCAGGAAACTCCTGTGGAAGTCCTAGGCAGAGTCCTCGGGGTGGTGGGGTGGGGGGGTGCAGCACATCCAAGAAGGATACATCCAGGCTGGACAAACTGAGTGGGTGGGCTGGTTCTGTGGTTGGCCTGAAGCTGGACTCTCTGGTGATGGTGGCAGAGAAGAGAACACTGGACAAACTGCTGGACATTATGGATGATGCCAGTCACCCTCTGTACACAGTCATTAGGAACCAGAGGAGCCTCTTAAGCCACAGACTGCTCCTTCCCAAGTGCAGGACCAACAGACTGAAAAACTCCTTTTTCCCTCAGGATATCAGAGTGTACAACTCCTCACTCAGAGGGAGGGGGAGCAACAGGAAGACAGAGGATGGGAAGGAGAGGAACAGTAGTAGCCAGTAAACCAGTATTGATCAGTATGTCTGGTATTTATGTTGCGTATTTATTTTGCAAACTGTTTTTCTTTTTTACTTTCACTTTTGATACTCTGTGTGCTTCTTACCCTGTGTGCTGCTATACAATGCTGCTGGAATCTTAAGTTCCCTGAGGGAGTCTTCACAAGAGATCAACACATTTTATCTAATCTAATGTAATTTGCTGTTTGGTCTGTTCATGTATTTTGGGTCAAAGATGAACACTGTGAATACGGAAAGTTGATAGAACTAATATTTTTGGAGAAAATACAAACATTAGCTAACAACAGTAAACAATGGATGTTGTGCTGCAATGCACCATGGGAGTTCAGGATTTTGGGATTTTAAATGTTGTTATTGTGGTTCATGTTAGTTTAGCAGTGTTGTTAGTGTTATTGATTTATTGTGTTTTTGTAGTTCAATTGGTTTAGTCAGTTTAGTTAAGTGTCATGTTGCCATTACCATGAGTGGAACGTGTAGTATTTGCAAGATGCAAAACAAACAAACAAACAAACAACAACAAAAAAAAACAGACAGGACTTCACAGTAGCTGCACAATGGGCCGACCTCTTGACTCTCAGGAGGAAACAAAACAACAACAAAAAAGGCAATGCATGAGCTGTAAATAAAAGTGGGCGCGTCCTTAATGTGTTACAAGAACTGGAATTTAGTGAACATCATAATAAATATGATGATGTCTGAAAGACAGTAAATACAGATTTAAATTATGTCACTGGCTTTGATTTTACAGCCCCTCTCTACACCCGAGTGTCTGAGACACATGGCCGAAGGTCAGATGATACAACTACAAAGTCGATCATCGACCTCCGGCTCAGGGTGTCCTGGTGCCACGTGCACTTATGGACATCCTTGTGCTCGATCATGATGTTCGTGATAGCACAGCGGTGTTTTTCTGTATCTGTTAGCTGTTTAATCTGCGCAGTTAGATTGATCTAGTTATCTAGATTACGATTTGTTTCCCAGTGTAATCTTTACGTGCCTTAACTAAAGCACTCCTTCTGCTGAATCACCTCTAAATTATTTACACATTATTCACTTTGCGTGTTTTTAGGAATCCGCTAGCTAACGTAGCTACTAGCTCTTAGCCGATTTAGCATGGCGGCTTCTCCTGTCTCTCCCGCACTTTTCTGCTCTGGGTGTGAAATGTTTAGTTATTCCTCGGCCTCCTTTAGCAGTAACGGTACTTGTAATAAGTGTAGCTTATTCGTAGCTTTGGAGGCCAGGCTGGGCGAATTGGAGACTCGGCTCCGCACCGTGGAAAATTCTACAGCTAGCCAGGCCCCTGTAGTCGGTGCGGACCAAGGTAGCTTAGCCGCCGTTAGTTACCCCCTGGCAGATCCCGAGCAGCCGGGAAAGCAGGCTGACTGGGTGACTGTGAGGAGGAAGCGTAGCCCTAAACAGAAGCCCTGTGTACACCGCCAACCCGTTCACATCTCTAACCATTTTTCCCCACTCGACGACACACCCGCCGAGGATCAAACTCTGGTTATTGGCGACTCTGTTTTGTGAAATGTGAAGTTAGCGACACCAGCAACCATAGTCAATTGTCTTCCGGGGGCCAGAGCAGGCGACATTGAAGGAAATTTGAAACTGCTGGCTAAGGCTAAGCGTAAATTTGGTAAGATTGTAATTCACGTCGGCAGTAATGACACCCGGTTACGCCAATCGGAGGTCACTAAAATTAACATTAAATCGGTGTGTAACTTTGCAAAAACAATGTCGGACTCTGTAGTTTTCTCTGGGCCCCTCCCCAATCAGACCGGGAGTGACATGTTTAGCCGCATGTTCTCCTTGAATTGCTGGCTGTCTGAGTGGTGTCCAAAAAATGAGGTGGGCTTCATGGATAATTGGCAAAGCTTCTGGGGAAAACCTGGTCTTGTTAGGAGAGACGGCATCCATCCCACTTTGGATGGAGCAGCTCTCATTTCTAGAAATCTGGCCAATTTTCTTAAATCCTCCAAACCGTGACTATCCAGGGTTGGGACCAGGAAGCAGAGTTGTAGTCTTACACACCTCTCTGCAGCTTCTCTCCCCCTGCCATCCCCTCATTACCCCATCCCCGTAGAGACGGTGCCTGCTCCCAGACTACCAATAACCAGCAAAAATCTATTTAAGCATAAAATTCAAAAGAAAAAATAATATAGCACCTTCAACTGCACCACAGACTAAAACAGTTAAATGTGGTCTATTAAACATTAGGTCTCTCTCTTCTAGGTCCCTGTTGGTAAATGATATAATAATTGATCAACATATTGATTTATTCTGCCTTACAGAAACCTGGGTACAGCAGGATGAATATGTTAGTTTAAATGAGTCAACACCCCCGAGTCACACTAACTGTCAGAATGCTCGTAGCACGGGCCGGGGCGGAGGATTAGCAGCAATCTTCCATTCCAGCTTATTAATTAATCAAAAACCCAGACAGAGCTTTAATTCATTTGAAAGCTTGACTCTT
Source organism: Thalassophryne amazonica (assembly GCF_902500255.1). Lineage (NCBI taxonomy): Eukaryota > Metazoa > Chordata > Actinopteri > Batrachoidiformes > Batrachoididae > Thalassophryne > Thalassophryne amazonica. Next base: position 11,116,730 of record NC_047103.1, on the reverse strand, counting down.
AGTCTTGTCCATCCAAATTGGAAGTCCCAAAAAACAGTTTTATTTGTTATTATCTATTGTCCACCTGGTCGTTACTGTGAGTTTCTCTGTGAATTTTCAGACCTTTTGTCTGACTTAGTGCTTAGCTCAGATAAGATAATTATAGTGGGCGATTTTAACATCCACACAGATGCTGAGAATGACAGCCTCAACACTGCATTTAATCTATTATTAGACTCTATTGGCTTTGCTCAAAAAGTAAATGAGTCCACCCACCACTTTAATCATATCTTAGATCTTGTTCTGACTTATGGTATGGAAATAGAAGACTTAACAGTATTCCCTGAAAACTCCCTTCTGTCTGATCATTTCTTAATAACATTTACATTTACTCTGATGGACTACCCAGCAGTGGGGAATAAGTTTCATTACACTAGAAGTCTTTCAGAAAGCGCTGTAACTAGGTTTAAGGATATGATTCCTTCTTTATGTTCTCTAATGCCATATACCAACACAGTGCAGAGTAGCTACCTAAACTCTGTAAGTGAGATAGAGTATCTCGTCAATAGTTTTACATCCTCATTGAAGACAACTTTGGATGCTGTAGCTCTTCTAAAAAAGAGAGCTTTAAATCAGAAGTGCCTGACTCTGTGGTATAACTCACAAACTCATAGCTTAAAGCAGATAACCCGTAAGTTGAGAGGAAATGGCGTCTCACTAATTTAGAAGATCTTCACTTAGCCTGGAAAAAGAGTCTGTTGCTCTATAAAAAAGCCCTCCATAAAGCTAGGACATCTTTCTACTCATCACTAATTGAAGAAAATAAGAACACCCCAGGTTTCTTTTCAGCACTGTAGCCAGGCTGACAAAGAGTCAGAGCTCTATTGAGCTGAGTATTCCATTAACTTAACTAGTAATGACTTCATGACTTTCTTTGCTAACAAAATTTTAACTATTAGAGAAAAAATTACTCATAACCATCCCAAAGACGTATCGTTATCTTTGGCTGCTTTCAGTGATGCCGGTATTTGGTTAGACTCTTTCTCTCTGATTGTTCTGTCTGAGTTATTTTCATTAGTTACTTCATCCAAACCATCAACATGTTTATTAGACCCCATTCCTACCAGGCTGCTCAAGGAAGCCCTACCATTATTTAATGCTTCGATCTTAAATATGATCAATCTATCTTTGTTAGTTGGCTATGTACCACAGGCTTTTAAGGTGGCAGTAATTAAACCATTACTTAAAAAGCCATCACTTGACCCAGCTATCTTAGCTAATTATAGGCCAATCTCCAACCTTCCTTTTCTCTCAAAAATTCTTGAAAGGGTAGTTGTAAAACAACTAACTGATCATCTGCAGAGGAATGGTCTATTTGAAGAGTTTGTCATTCAGGATATGTCATTCAAAGCGCATATTAAACAAATATGTAGGACTGCTTTTTTGCATTTACGCAATATCTCTAAAATCAGAAAGGTCTTGTCTCAGAGTGATGCTGAAAAAACTAATTCATGCATTTATTTCCTCTAGGCTGGACTATTGTAATTCATTATTATCAGGTTGTCCTAAAAGTTCCCTAAAAAGCCTTCAGTTAATTCAAAATGCTGCAGCTAGAGTACTGACAGGGACTAGAAGGAGAGAGCATATCTCACCCATATTGGCCTCTCTTCATTGGCTTCCTGTTAATTCTAGAATAGAATCTAAAATTCTTCTTCTTACTTATAAGGTTTGAATAATCAGGTCCCATCTTATCTTAGGGACCTCGTAGTACCATATCACCCCAATAGAGCGCTTCGCTCTCAGACTGCAGGCTTACTTGTAGTTCCTAGGGTTTGTAAGAGTAGAATGGGAGGCAGAGCCTTCAGCTTTCAGGCTCCTCTCCTGTGGAACCAGCTCCCAATTCAGATCAGGGAGACAGACACCCTCTCTACTTTTAAGATTAGGCTTAAAACTTTCCTTTTTGCTAAAGCTTATAGTTAGAGCTGGATCAGGTGACCCTGAACCATCCCTTAGTTATGCTGCTATAGACGTAGACTGCTGGGGGGTTCCCATGATGCACTGTTTCTTTCTCTTTTTGCTCTGTATGCACCACTCTGCATTTAATCATTAGTGATCGATCTCTGCTCCCCTCCACAGCATGTCTTTTTCCTGGTTCTCTCCCTCAGCCCCAACCAGTCCCAGCAGAAGACTGCCCCTCCCTGAGCCTGGTTCTGCTGGAGGTTTCTTCCTGTTAAAAGGGAGTTTTTCCTTCCCACTGTAGCCAAGTGCTTGCTCACAGGGGGTCGTTTGACCGTTGGGGTTTACATAATTATTGTATGGCCTTGCCTTACAATATAAAGCGCCTTGGGGTAACTGTTTGTTGTGATTTGGCGCTATATAAAAAAATTGATTGATTGATTGATTGACAAACCAAGTACATACAACCCCAATTCCAATGAAGTTGGGACATTGTGTGAAATGTAAATAAAAACATATTTTCATTAATTATTTTCATTTAATATTTTCATTTCTTCAACTTGCTTCTGTTTTCCCACAGCAAAATGACAGCACCCATGGCCTTTATTTACAGCAGTGGTGTCCAAAGTATTCCAGAAAGGGCCAAGAGGGTGCAGGTTTTCTTTGCAGCCACTGATTCCAGCAGGTGATTTCACTGATTAACATCACTTTGAGCAGATGGGATGGGTTCATCAGTGAAATCATCTGCTGGAGCCAGTGACTGCAAAGAACCTGCACCCTTTTGGCTCTTTCAAGAATACTTTGGACACCACTAATTTACAGAATACTTTTCATACAGTTGATTCTATGACTTATATAATATGGTCACTGCAATTTTGTTTACAAGTCCAGTTCCAAAGAAGTTGGGATGTTGTGTGAAATGTAAATAAATACAGAATACAATGATTTGCAAATCCTATTCAACCTATATTCAATTGAATACACCACAAAGACAAGATATTTAATGTTCAAACTGATAAACTCTGTTGTTTTTGTGCAAATATTTGCTGAATTTGAAATGGATGCCTGCAACACATTTCAAAAAAGCTGGGACAGTGGAAACAAAAGACTGGGAAAGTTGATGAATGCTCAAGGAACACATGTTTGGAACATTCCACAGGTGAACAGGTTAATTGGAAACAGGTGAGTGTCATGACTGGGTATAAAAGGAGCATCCCCAAAAGTCTCAGCCATTCACAAGCAAAGATGGGGTGAGGATCACCACTTTGTAAACAACTGCATGAAAAAAAGTCCAACAGTTTAAGAACAATGTTTCTCAAAGTTCAGTTGCAAGGAATTTAGGGATTCCTTCATCTACAGTCCATAATATAATCAGAAGATTCATAGAATCTGGAGAACTTTCTACATGTAAGCGGCAAGGCCGAAAACCAACATTGTATGCCCGTGTCCTTCAATCCCTCATGCGGCACTGCATTAAAAACCAGCATCATTGTGTAAAGGATCGTACCGTGTGGGCTCAGGAACACTTCAGAAAACCATTGTCAGCACAGTTCGTCGCTACATCTACAAGTGCAAGTTAAAACTCTACCATGCAAAGTGAAAGCCATACATCAACAACATCCAGAAACACCACCGCCTTCTCTGGGCCCGAGCTCTTTTGAAATGGACAGATGCAAAGTGGAAAGTGTGCTGTGGTCTGATGAGTCCACATTTCAAATTGTTTTTGGAAATCAAGAGGAAAAAGACCATCCAGATTGTTACCAGTGCAAAGATCAAAAGCCAGCATCTGTGATGGTATGGGGGTGTGTTAGTGCCCATGGCATGGACACTAACACACCCCCATACCATCACAGATGTGTAAGTTGCTCATGGCATGGGCACTAACACATCTGTGATGGCACCATCAGTGCTGAAAGGTACATCCAGTTTTTGGAGCAACACATGCTGCCATCCAAGCAACGTCTTTTTCAGGGACGTCCCTGCTTATTTCAGTAAGACAATGCCAAGCCACATTCTGCACGTGTTACAACAGCGTGACTTTGTAGTAAAGAGTGCGGGTACTAGACTGACCTGCCTGCAGTCCAGACCTGTTGCTCATTGAAAATGTGTGGTGCATTATGAAGTGCAAAATACGACAACGGAGACCCCGGACTGATGAACAACTGAAGTTGTACATCAAGCAAGAATGGGAAAGAATTCCACCTACAAAGCTTCGACAATTAGTGTCCTCAGTTCACAAATGCTTATTGAGTGTTGTTAGAAGGAAAGGTGATGTAACACAGCGGTAAACATACCACTGTCCCAGCTTTTTTGAAACATATTGCAGACATCCATTTCAAAATGAGCAAATATTTGCACAAAAACAATAAAGTTTATCAGTTTGAACATTAAATATCTTGTCTTTGTGTTGTATTCATTTGAATATAGGTTGAAGAGGATTTGCAAATCATTGTATTCTGTTTTTATTTACATTTTACACAACGTCCCAACTTCATTGTAATTGGGGTTGTAAATCTTTTGCATTCTGCATTTTAACCAGCAGGTAGTTCTGATTGCATTACTTAATCAAAACAAAGTTGATTAATCTGGTGCATCAAAGTTAACAAATGTTTAATCAGTTATTCCTCATTATATAATCAAGATGCTGATTCAACAGCCTGATTATTGCACAGCTGTACGGTGGCTGACAGAGGAAACTGCAGTTCCAAATTAAAACAGCACTAACAAAAAAGACAAAAATGCAATAATAAACAAGAGCAATCAGAGATTTCTGACATCTGCCAATCTGGATCGGACCACCTCCGAAATTCAGTGGAGTCTTCCATGCCCTAATGTCTATCTGTGGTGCAGATTTGGTGAGAATCTGTGAAGTAGTTTTGACGTAATCCTTCAAAGCCTATATAAAGTGAAACGGGATCCAGAACCTGGATCCGGATCACCTCCAAAATTCAGTGGATTTTTCCATGCCTAATATGTATCTGTGTTGAAAATTTAATATAAATCCATACAGTAGTTTTGACGTAATCCTGCTAAAAGACAGACTAAATAAATAAATGCCGATGATTTTATTACTTCGTTGGTGGGTGTAATGAAACAAATATAACACGCATCACACGCAACTATTTATTTTGATAATGTGTTTCTGTTTTCTCTGTTTGCAGCTGATAAATTTGCAAAATCTTTTTTGATGCAACTATTTGCTGTTGAAATAATGCAGCTGTTTTAAGCGTTGACTCGTAACATGTTGTGGCCTCTCTCAGCCACCATACATGAAAAAACCACAAAGACTGGAGTTGAAGTGATTTTGCAGCACTAGTTAAGCAGCAGTGAGCTGGTGTGACACCATGGAGTCGCACAAAGCCTCCTCGGCTGCTCTCCTTAGTCGTGGGGAACATCGGTAGCTACCAGCACTGAGCCCTTTGTGTGTCTTTGAACTGCACAGTATCTGTCGACTTCTCGTTTGATCTCCAGCGAGACAAGCGGGTGGCACAGGAACGTTCAACACTCATTTCACACCGATCTCAGTGGGGCTGAGATAATCAAGTAAGGTGTTAAATTTGATCCCGTCAGTGCAGATGACAGCTAAAGGGTACTCCGCAAGAGGCGTCCTGTCATATTTTTTTAACACTAAAGGAAAGAGAGAAACAGTCTTTGAGAGCTTGTGCTCTGATTTTTTTTTTTTTTTTTTGGTCTGGCAGAAAATGAACATCAATTTTATTTGATTCAACTTGATGGTATTTGGATTTTTTTTTTTAAAGACAGTGAACAGCAGCTGCATGAACAACCTGAACACCTGCAAACAAATTTACAAATGTGCATAAACAGACTTTGCATTTTAACACAAGTGCTCTTCAAAGAATTTGTTTAAGAGAAAAAATGTACCTGGTTTTTAAGACACCGATAAAGTTAGGGGCAGATCACAACAAATCGGCATGGAGCCACAAAATTTTATTATTTTATTTTATTTTATTTTATTTTATTTATTTATTTTTTTTACGTCTGAAGTGTTTTTAGGTGTGTTTGAGTCCTCCTAGCTGATTCCTGGTCCAGGGTCTTGGAGCATCCCATGCTGCATCTCCAGCATTATGGAATCGACAGCACTGAGTCTCCAGAAGCAACCTTTCCTTCTACATAAAGTGAATCTAATGTTGTCCTGAGACACAGTAGAAAAGACATTTGTCATCTTCAGTCACTAGTTTGGAGGTGTGTATCTTATAAAATGATGCATATCTAGAGACACGGGCTTTACTGAATTTACATAATGTGTGAACACACTGATTCAGAAACTCTACAAAGATGAAGCTCAAGCGCAGTGATTGTCTTCAAATCGCCTCTTTAAGGGTCTCCACAAAGGATTAACCTAACTAGAGGTCATTTCTACCAGTCGTTTTCCAGAAGGTAAAAGACACGGTGGTGGCCAAGTGGTTAAAGCGCTTGGTTTCAGTGCTTTCCGGGTTCAAATCCCACCCCTGCCACATTTCTCCATGCCATGTGGAGTTGTGTCAGGAAGGGCATCTTGCGTAAAACCTGTGCCAATTCAACATGCAGATCCACCTTGGATTTGCTGTGGCGACCCCGAGTGCAAACAAGGGAGCAGCCGAAGGGACTTACTAAAAGACACGGCAATCTTTACAGCCACAGGAACACGCACTCAGTACAAATGACTAAAAAGGCTTATTTGTGCTGGGGAAAAAATCCAGGATTGATCGAGAGAAGCCTGTGTGTGGGTTTGTTTAATGTGGGAATGTCATTACACGTTGACAGTAACAAGGTCCTTGACAGATCCTTTGCCTGTCCCGATAGTAGGTCAGGGTCTGAGGACCTGCTGCAGCCTTCATCCACCTTCAGAGCCGGTGGGTTACAAGCCATCACCTCCTCCGCCTGATCTGCCATTGAGGGCTTCTTGTTTCACCAGAGCCCTGGTAACCATCTTGTGTTCAGGGTTCCCTGTTGGACCTTGATGGTTACCGAAGCGGCCACGTGGCACAGAAGGTCCCCACCATATTTCACCTCAACAGGCAATGTCTACTTGACCTGTTACACAGGTGTCACGACATGGACTACATGGGCCGAGCCAGATGGTGAGTAATGATCCACATGAGAGTGGAAGTCCTGATAAAAGGTGGACGAAGAACACAGAGGAGAGGAAGAAGGAGAGAGAGCAAGATCCTGACCTGTGTTCTGTCGAAATGAGGTGCGCCGTCGAGATGAGGTGCCTCGCGTAACTGTACATGTGTGCACTGAAAAAATTACTTGAGGAAGTTCGCTTATTTTAATGGGCAAGTAAATGTATAAAAATCCCAGAAGAAGACCGTAGAGCATGTCCATAACTAATGTAAATGCTAATCAATGTAGCAGGCGATGCTACAAGTTTACAAAGCCACATGCTGAATAAAATAAAGCCTTTTAAGAGAAAGGGTCTGTGCTGATCGTCTGAAACGGACTTGTGCATTTAAAGTGAAGCAGTGTGTTTCTATATATATTTTTTAAAAACGTGGTTTGCTCCACTGGCTATTCTCCAACTCTGCAGATGAAGCGCACTTCTCGGTGGTGGGTAGAGGAAAAAAAACAAAATGCGCATGCGCAGTTGCACATCAAACAAGTTGCTGTTATGTGTTGGACGCGGTCGGAGCACCGACCCAGCGTTTGACAGGACCCAGCACGAAATAAGCAGAGCACAGTTCAAAAGATAACAGAATTTAATAATCATAATAAGTGCAGTGATAAACAACCAAAAATGTCCGCGGTCTGGTGAGGTGAAAACACGGTGCGCTCTCAGCAGCGCAAACGGTCCGGAGCCACAGCAGTTCGGACCCAGGGACCCCGCCGACACCCCCCCAGGTGGCCGCGACAAACCGAGTCTGTGAAGAAAGAAAACATGAGGTGAGTCCAACACTCTCCACCCAGAGAGACACAACTCAAAAGGTGCACACAATCAGCAAACACTTCCTGGCTTAAATATATATCAGCTTCTCACCCTGCAAGCATGGAACAACTCAGTTCAAATCTCCACTGCAGCAGAAGCTGATTAGACAATTAGCATAACGTGACAGCTCAATAACACAAGGTGTGAGGGACACCAAATCTACTGTCATTACTTCATAAAAGTCTCCAAAACCAAATTACCTCAGGAAGTGTGCTGAAGAGCGTGAGACCTCACCCAATCCTCCTTCACAGACTGTGGCATCAAACCTGGAGCGGTCTCTGCATCCGTAATGGTGAGATTGTTTTCCTGACATCGATCTCACACGTCTGCTCACAAGGTCGAGTCTCTGGCAATCACACACTGTGCATTCAAGGTTTAAGTGCAACAATCTCTGATCAAGACAGAATACACCACAGCTGTGAGTCCTGATGACCTGCACGTGAAAACAAGCCTCAGGTGTTCAGGGTG